>NC_082735.1:4902391-5203224 GCF_030144855.1 Hypanus sabinus
TGTACCTACCTACTCAAGGTGATCTGGAAGAGTATAGATATTGCAGGTAGAGTGCTCAATGCCATGGAATACACCAATGCAACCTGAATTCAGTAACCTACCTAGCACCCTTTACAGTGGAACAGCCATTGAATTGGTTTTGTTCTGCAAACACTAATGTTCCAGTGAGTAGAAAACGTTATGTTACTGAAAGTAAATTCTTGTGCTTAGTTAGCACACTCATAAAATTGGTTGCAGACTACTCTAAATCATATGCTGTGCATAATAATAAGGTTTACATCATGTTAGCACATACTGGATTTCAGCAAATTTGAACTGTACACTGCATTGAGTTGAATGCTTTACATTCTATTCAATACAGTTTGTGATAAGGTAGTGTATATAACTGCTCAAGGTGATCTGGAACTGTATAGATATTGCATGTAGAGTGCTCAATGCCATGGAATTCACCAATGCAAGCTGAATTCATTAACCTACCTAGTACCCTTTACACTGGAACAGCCATTGAATTGGTTTTGTTCTGCAAACGCTAATGTTCCAGTGAGAAGAAAACGTTATGTTACTTAAAGGAAATTCTGTTGCTTAGTTAGCACACTCATAAAATTGGTTGCAGAATACTCTAAATCATATGGTGAGTATAATATCAAAGTTTACTTCATGTTAGCACATACTTGTTTTCAGCAAATTTGAACTATACACTCCATTGAGTTGAATGCTTTACTTTCTATTGAATACATTTTGTGATAAGCTAGTGTACCTACCTACTCAAGGTGATCTGGAAGAGTATAGATATTGCAGGTAGAGTGCTCAATGCCATGGAATACACCAATGCAAGCTGAATTCAGTAACCTACTTGGTATCCTTTACAGTGGAACAGCCATTGAATTGATTTGGTTCTGCAAACGCTAAAGTTCCAGTGAGTAGAAAACGTTATGTTACTGAAAGTAAATTCTTCTGCTTAGTTAGCACACTCATAAAATTGGTTGCAGACTACTCTAAATCATATGCTGTACATAATAATAAGGTTTACATCATGTTAGCACATACTGGATTTCAGCAAATTTGAACTGTACACTCCATTGAGTTGAATGCTTTACATTCTATTCAATACAGTTTGTGATAAGGTAGTGTATATAACTGCTCAAGGTGATCTGGAGTCTATAGATATTGCATGTAGAGTGCTCAATGCCATGGAATTCACCAATGCAAGCTGAATTCAGTAACCTACCTAGTACCCTTTACACTGGAACAGCCATTGAATTGGTTTTGTCTGCAAACGCTAATGTTCCACTGTGTAGAAAAGTAGATGTTACTGAAAGTAACATCTTGAGCTTAGTAGGCACACTCATAAAATTGGTTGCAGACTACTCTAAATCATATGCTGTGTATAATAATATGGTTAACTTCATGTTAGCACATACTTGTTTTCTGCAAATTTGAACTATACAATCCATTGAGTTGAATGCTTCACTTTCTAATCAATACAGTTTGTGATAAGGTAGTGTATATAAGTGCTCAAGGTGATCTGGAACTGTATAGATATTGCATGTAGAGTGTTCAATGCCATGGAATTCACCAATGCAACCTGAATTCAGTAACCTACCTAGTACCCTTTACAGTGGAACAGCCATTGAATTGGTTTTGTTCTGCAAACGCTAATGTTCCAGTGAGTAGAAAACGTTATGTTACTGAAAGTAAATTCTTGTGCTTAGTTAGCACACTCATAAAATTGGTTGCAGACTACTCTAAATCATATGCTGTGCATAATAATAAGGTTTACATCATGTTAGCACATACTGGATTTCAGCAAATTTGAACTATGCACTCCATTGAGTTGAATGCTTTACATTCTATTCAATACAGTTTGTGATAAGGTAGTGTATATAACTGCTCAAGCTGATCTGGAACTTTATAGATGTTGCATGTAGAATGCTCAATGCCATGGAATACACCAATGCAAGCTGAATTCAGTAACCTACCTAGTACCCTTTACAGTGGAACAGCCATTGAATTGGTTTTGTTCTGCAAACGCTAATGTTCCAGTGAGAAGAAAACGTTATGTTCCTTAAAGGAAATTCTGTTGCTTAGTTAGCACACTCATAAAATTGGTTGCAGAATACTCTAAATCATATGGTGAGTATAATATCAAAGTTTACTTCATGTTAGCACATACTTGTTTTCTCAAATTTGAACTATACACTCCTTTGAGTTGAATGCTTTACTTTCTATACAATACAGTTTGTGATAAGATAGTGTATATAATTGCTCAAGGTGATCTGGAACTCTATAGATATTGCATGTAGAGTGCTCAATGCCATGGAATTCACCAATGCAAGCTGAATTCAGTAACCTACCTAGTACCCTTTACACTGGAACAGCCATTGAATTGGTTTTGTTCTGCAAACGCTAATGTTCCACTGTGTAGAAAAGTAGATGTTACTGAAAGTAACATCTTGAGCTTAGTAGGCACACTCATAAAATTGGTTGCAGACTACTCTAAATCATATGGTGAGTATAATATCAAAGTTTACTTCATGTTAGCACATACATGTTTTCAGCAAATTTGAACTATACACTCCTTTGAGTTGAATGCTTTACTTTCTATTCAATACATTTTGTGATAAGGTAGTGTACGTACCTACTCAAGGTGATCTGGAAGAGTATAGATATTGCAGGTAGAGTGCTCAATGCCATGGAATACACCAATGCAAGCTGAATTCAGTAACTACTTGGTTTCCTTTACAGTGGAACAGCCATTGAATTGATTTGGTTCTGCAAACGCTAAAGTTCCAGTGAGTAGAAAACGTTATGTTACTAAATATTAAATTCTTGTGCTTAGTTAGCACACTCATAAAATTGGTTGCAGACTACTCTAAATCATATGCTGTGCATAATAATAAGGTTTACATCATGTTAGCACATACTGGATTTCAGCAAATTTGAACTATACACTCCATTGAGTTGAATGCTTTACATTCTATTCAATACAGTTTGTGATAAGGTAGTGTATATAACTACTCAAGGTGATCTGGAACTCTATAGATATTGCATGTAGAGTGCTCAATGCCATGGAATTCACCAATGCAAGCTGAATTCAGTAACCTACCTAGTACCCTTTACACTGGAACAGCCATTGAATTGGTTTTGTTCTGCAAACGCTAATGTTCCACTGTGTAGAAAAGTAGATGTTACTGAAAGTAACATCTTGAGCTTAGTAGGCACACTCATAAAATTGGTTGCAGACTACTCTAAATCATATGGTGAGTATAATATCAAAGTTTACTTCATGTTAGCACATACTTGTTTTCAGCAAATTTGAACTATACACTCCTTTGAGTTGAATGCTTTACTTTCTATTCAATACATTTTGTGATAAGGTAGTGTACGTACCTACTCAAGGTGATCTGGAAGAGTATAGATATTGCAGGTAGAGTGCTCAATGCCATGGAATACACCAATGCAAGCTGAATTCAGTAACTACTTGGTATCCTTTACAGTGGATCAGCCATTGAATTGATTTGGTTCTGCAAACGCTAAAGTTCCAGTGAGTAGAAAACGTTATGTTACTGAAAGTAAATTCTTGTGCTTAGTTAGCACACTCATAAAATTGGTTGCAGACTACTCTAAATCATATGCTGTGCATAATAATAAGGTTTACATCATGTTAGCACATACTGGATTTCAGCAAATTTGAACTGTACACTCCATTGAGTTGAATGCTTTACATTCTATTCAATACTGTTTGTGATAAGGTAGTGTAGATAACTAGTGAAGGTGATCTGGAACTGTATAGATATTGCATGTAGAGTGCTCAATGCCATGGAATTCACCAAACAACCTGAATTCATTAACCTACCTAGTACCCTTTACAGTGGAACAGCCATTGAATTGGTTTTGTTCTGCAAACGCTAATGTTCCAGTGAGTAGAAAACGTTATGTTACTGAAAGTAAATTCTTGTGCTTAGTTAGCACACTCATAAAATTGGTTGCAGACTACTCTAAATCATATGCTGTGCATAATAATAAGGTTTACATCATGTTAGCACATACTGGATTTCACCAAATTTGAACTGTACACTGCATTGAGTTGAATGCTTTACATTCTATTCAATACAGTTTGTGATAAGGTAGTGTATATAACTGCTCAAGCTGATCTGGAACTTTATAGATGTTGCATGTAGAATGCTCAATGCCATGGAATACACCAATGCAAGCTGAATTCAGTAACCTACCTAGTACCCTTTACAGTGGAAAGGCCATTGAATTGGTTTTGTTCTGCAAACGCTAATGTTCCAGTGAGAAGAAAACGTTATGTTCCTTAAAGGAAATTCTGTTGCTTAGTTAGCACACTCATAAAATTGGTTGCAGAATACTCTAAATCATATGGTGAGTATAATATCAAAGTTTACTTCATGTTAGCAGATACTTGTTTTCAGCAAATTTGAACTATACACTCCATTGAGTTGAATGCTTTACTTTCTATTGAATACATTTTGTGATAAGCTAGTGTACCTACCTACTCAAGGTGATCTGGAAGAGTATAGATATTGCAGGTAGAGTGCTCAATGCCATGGAATACACCAATGCAAGCTGAATTCAGTAACCGACTTGGTATCCTTTACAGTGGAACAGCCATTGAATTGATTTGGTTCTGCAAACGCTAAAGTTCCAGTGAGTAGAAAACGTTATGTTACTGAAAGTAAATTCTTCTGCTTAGTTAGCACACATAAAATTGGTTTCAGACTACTCTAAATCATATGCTGTGCATAGTAATAAGGTTTACATCATGTTAGCACATACTGGATTTCAGCAAATTTGAACTGTACACTGCATTGAGTTGAATGCTTTACATTCTATTCAATACAGTTTGTGATAAGGTAGTGTATATAACTGCTCAAGGTGATCTGGAACTTTATAGATGTTGCATGTAGAATGCTCAATGCCATGGAATACACCAATGCAAGCTGAATTCAGTAACCTACCTAGTACCCTTTACAGTGGAACAGCCATTGAATTGGTTTTGTTCTGCAAACGCTAATGTTCCAGTGAGAAGAAAACGTTATGTTCCTTAAAGGAAATTCTGTTGCTTAGTTAGCACACTCATAAAATTGGTTGCAGAATACTCTAAATCATATGGTGAGTATAATATCAAAGTTTACTTCATGTTAGCACATACTTGTTTTCTCAAATTTGAACTATACACTCCTTTGAGTTGAATGCTTTACTTTCTATACAATACAGTTTGTGATAAGATAGTGTATATAATTGCTCAAGGTGATCTGGAACTCTATAGATATTGCATGTAGAGTGCTCAATGCCATGGAATTCACCAATGCAAGCTGAATTCAGTAACCTACCTAGTACCCTTTACACTGGAACAGCCATTGAATTGGTTTTGTTCTGCAAACGCTAATGTTCCACTGTGTAGAAAAGTAGATGTTACTGAAAGTAACATCTTGAGCTTAGTAGGCACACTCATAAAATTGGTTGCAGACTACTCTAAATCATATGGTGAGTATAATATCAAAGTTTACTTCATGTTAGCACATACATGTTTTCAGCAAATTTGAACTATACACTCCTTTGAGTTGAATGCTTTACTTTCTATTCAATACATTTTGTGATAAGGTAGTGTACGTACCTACTCAAGGTGATCTGGAAGAGTATAGATATTGCAGGTAGAGTGCTCAATGCCATGGAATACACCAATGCAAGCTGAATTCAGTAACTACTTGGTTTCCTTTACAGTGGAACAGCCATTGAATTGATTTGGTTCTGCAAACGCTAAAGTTCCAGTGAGTAGAAAACGTTATGTTACTAAATATTAAATTCTTGTGCTTAGTTAGCACACTCATAAAATTGGTTGCAGACTACTCTAAATCATATGCTGTGCATAATAATAAGGTTTACATCATGTTAGCACATACTGGATTTCAGCAAATTTGAACTATACACTCCATTGAGTTGAATGCTTTACATTCTATTCAATACAGTTTGTGATAAGGTAGTGTATATAACTACTCAAGGTGATCTGGAACTCTATAGATATTGCATGTAGAGTGCTCAATGCCATGGAATTCACCAATGCAAGCTGAATTCAGTAACCTACCTAGTACCCTTTACACTGGAACAGCCATTGAATTGGTTTTGTTCTGCAAACGCTAATGTTCCACTGTGTAGAAAAGTAGATGTTACTGAAAGTAACATCTTGAGCTTAGTAGGCACACTCATAAAATTGGTTGCAGACTACTCTAAATCATATGGTGAGTATAATATCAAAGTTTACTTCATGTTAGCACATACTTGTTTTCAGCAAATTTGAACTATACACTCCTTTGAGTTGAATGCTTTACTTTCTATTCAATACATTTTGTGATAAGGTAGTGTACGTACCTACTCAAGGTGATCTGGAAGAGTATAGATATTGCAGGTAGAGTGCTCAATGCCATGGAATACACCAATGCAAGCTGAATTCAGTAACTACTTGGTATCCGTTACAGTGGAACAGCCATTGAATTGATTTGGTTCTGCAAACGCTAAAGTTCCAGTGAGTAGAAAACGTTATGTTACTGAAAGTAAATTCTTGTGCTTAGTTAGCACACTCATAAAATTGGTTGCAGACTACTCTAAATCATATGCTGTGCATAATAATAAGGTTTACATCATGTTAGCACATACTGGATTTCAGCAAATTTGAACTGTACACTCCATTGAGTTGAATGCTTTACATTCTATTCAATACTGTTTGTGATAAGGTAGTGTAGATAACTAGTGAAGGTGATCTGGAACTGTATAGATATTGCATGTAGAGTGCTCAATGCCATGGAATTCACCAAACAACCTGAATTCATTAACCTACCTAGTACCCTTTACAGTGGAACAGCCATTGAATTGGTTTTGTTCTGCAAACGCTAATGTTCCACTGTGTAGAAAAGTAGATGTTACTGAAAGTAACATCTTGAGCTTAGTAGGCACACTCATAAAATTGGTTGCAGACTACTCTAAATCATATGCTGTGTATAATAATAAGGTTAACTTCATGTTAGCACATACTTGTTTTCTGCAAATTTGAACTATACAATCCATTGAGTTGAATGCTTCACTTTCTATTCAATACATTTTGTGATAAGCTAGTGTAGATAACTACTGAAGGTGATCTGGAACTGTATAGATATTGCATGTAGAGTGCTCAATGCCATGGAATTCACCAATGCAACCTGAATTCAGTAACCTACCTAGTACCCTTTACAGTGGAACAGCCATTGAATTGGTTTTGTTCTGCAAACGCTAATGTTCCACTGTGTAGAAAAGTAGATGTTACTGAAAGTAACATCTTGAGCTTAGTAGGCACACTCATAAAATTGGTTGCAGACTACTCTAAATCATATGCTGTGCATAATAATAAGGTTTACATCATGTTAGCACATACTGGATTTCAGCAAATTTGAACTGTACACTCCATTGAGTTGAATGCTTTACATTCTATTCAATACTGTTTGTGATAAGGTAGTGTAGATAACTAGTGAAGGTGATCTGGAACTGTATAGATATTGCATGTAGAGTGCTCAATGCCATGGAATTCTCCAAAGCAACCTGAATTCAGTAACCTACCTAGTACCCTTTACACTGGAACAGCCATTGAATTGGTTTTGTTCTGCAAACGCTAATGTTCCACTGTGTAGAAAAGTAGATGTTACTGAAAGTAACATCTTGAGCTTAGTAGGCACACTCATAAAATTGGTTGCAGACTACTCTAAATCATATGGTGAGTATAATATCAAAGTTTACTTCATGTTAGCACATACTTGTTTTCAGCAAATTTGAACTATACACTCCTTTGAGTTGAATGCTTTACTTTCTATTCAATACATTTTGTGATAAGGTAGTGTACCTACCTACTCAAGGTGATCTGGAAGAGTATAGATATTGCAGGTAGAGTGCTCAATGCCATGGAATACACCAATGCAAGCTGAATTCAGTAACTACTTGGTATCCTTTACAGTGGAACAGCCATTGAATTGATTTGGTTCTGCAAACGCTAAAGTTCCAGTGAGTAGAAAACGTTATGTTACTGAAAGTAAATTCTTGTGCTTAGTTAGCACACTCATGAAATTGGTTGCAGACTACTCTAAATCATATGCTGTGCATAATAATGTTTACATCATGTTAGCACATACTGGATTTCAGCAAATTTGAACTGTACACTCCATTGAGTTGAATGCTTTACATTCTATTCAATACTGTTTGTGATAAGGTAGTGTAGATAACTAGTGAAGGTGATCTGGAACTGTATAGATATTGCATGTAGAGTGCTCAATGCCATGGAATTCTCCAAAGCAACCTGAATTCAGTAACCTACCTAGTACCCTTTACAGTGGAACAGCCATTGAATTGGTTTTGTTCTGCAAACGCTAATGTTCCAGTGAGTAGAAAACGTTATGTTACTGAAAGTAAATTCTTGTGCTTAGTTAGCACACTCATAAAATTGGTTGCAGACTACTCTAAATCATATGCTGTGCATAATAATAAGGTTTACATCATGTTAGCAGATACTGGATTTCAGCAAATTTGAACTGTACACTGCATTGAGTTGAATGCTTTACATTCTATTCAATACAGTTTGTGATAAGGTAGTGTATATAACTGCTCAAGGTGATCTGGAACTGTATAGATATTGCATGTAGAGTGCTCAATGCCATGGAATTCACCAATGCAAGCTGAATTCAGTAACCTACCTAGTACCCTTTACAGTGGAACAACCATTGAATTGGTTTTGTTCTGCAAACGCTAATGTTCCAGTGAGAAGAAAACGTTATGTTCCTTAAAGGAAATTCTGTTGCTTAGTTAGCACACTCATAAAATTGGTTGCAGCATACTCTAAATCATATGGTGAGTATAATATCAAAGTTTACTTCATGTTAGCACATACTTGTTTTCAGCAAATTTGAACTATACACTCCATTGAGTTGAATGCTTTACTTTCTATTGAATACATTTTGTGATAAGCAAGTGTACCGACCTACTCAAGGTGATCTGGAAGAGTATAGATATTGCAGGTAGAGTGCTCAATGCCATGGAATACACCAATGCAAGCTGAATTCAGTAACCTACTTGGTATCCTTTACAGTGGAACAGCCATTGAATTGATTTGGTTCTGCAAACGCTAAAGTTCCAGTGAGTAGAAAACGTTATGTTACTGAAAGTAAATTCTTCTGCTTAGTTAGCACACTCATAAAATTGGTTTCAGACTACTCTAAATCATATGCTGTGCATAATAATAAGGTTTACATCATGTTAGCACATACTGGATTTCAGCAAATTTGAACTGTACACTGCATTGAGTTGAATGCTTTACATTCTATTCAATACAGTTTGTGATAAGGTAGTGTATATAACTGCTCAAGGTGATCTGGAACTGTATAGATATTGCATGTAGAGTGCTCAATGCCATGGAATTCACCAATGCAAGCTGAATTCAGTAACCTACCAAGTACCCTTTACACTGGAACAGCCATTGAATTGGTTTTGTTCTGCAAACGCTAATGTTCCACTGTGTAGAAAAGTAGATGTTACTGAAAGTAACATCTTGAGCTTAGTAGGCACACTCATAAAATTGGTTGCAGACTACTCTAAATCATATGCTGTGTATAATAATAAGGTTAACTTCATGTTAGCACATACTTGTTTTCTGCAAATTTGAACTATACAATCCATTGAGTTGAATGCTTCACTTTCTATTCAATACAGTTTGTGATAAGGTAGTGTATATAAGTGCTCAAGCTGATCTGGAACTTTATAGATGTTGCATGTAGAATGCTCAATGCCATGGAATACACCAATGCAAGCTGAATTCAGTAACCTACCTAGTACCCTTTACAGTGGAACAGCCATTGAATTGGTTTTGTTCTGCAAACGCTAATGTTCCAGTGAGAAGAAAACGTTATGTTCCTTAAAGGAAATTCTGTTGCTTAGTTAGCACACTCATAAATTTGGTTGCAGAATACTCTAAATCATGTGGTGAGTATAATATCAAAGTTTACTTCATGTTAGCACATACTTGTTTTCAGCAAATTTGAACTATACACTCCATTGAGTTGAATGCTTTACTTTCTATTGAATACATTTTGTGATAAGCTAGTGTACCTACCTACTCAAGGTGATCTGGAAGAGTATAGATATTGCAGGTAGAGTGCTCAATGCCATGGAATACACCAATGCAAGCTGAATTCAGTAACCTACTTGGTATCCTTTACAGTGGAACAGCCATTGAATTGATTTGGTTCTGCAAACGCTAAAGTTCCAGTGAGTAGAAAACGTTATGTTACTGAAAGTAAATTCTTCTGCTTAGTTAGCACACTCATAAAATTGGTTTCAGACTACTCTAAATCATATGCTGTGCATAATAATAAGGTTTACATCATGTTAGCACATACTGGATTTCAGCAAATTTGAACTGTACACTGCATTGAGTTGAATGCTTTACATTCTATTCAATACAGTTTGTGATAAGGTAGTGTATATAACTGCTCAAGGTGATCTGGAACTGTATAGATATTGCATGTAGTGCTCAATGCCATGGAATTCACCAATGCAAGCTGAATTCAGTAACCTACCTAGTACCCTTTACAGTGGAACAGCCATTGAATTGGTTTTGTTCTGCAAACGCTAATGTTCCACTGTGTAGAAAAGTAGATGTTACTGAAAGTAACATCTTGAGCTTAGTAGGCACACTCATAAAATTGGTTGCAGACTACTCTAAATCATATGCTGTGTATAATAATAAGGTTAACTTCATGTTAGCACATACTTGTTTTCTGCAAATTTGAACTATACAATCCATTGAGTTGAATGCTTCACTTTCTATTCAATACATTTTGTGATAAGCTAGTGTAGATAACTACTGAAGGTGATCTGGAACTGTATAGATATTGCATGTAGAGTGCTCAATGCCATGGAATTCACCAATGCAACCTGAATTCAGTAACCTACCTAGTACCCTTTACAGTGGAACAGCCATTGAATTGGTTTTGTTCTGCAAACGCTAATGTTCCAGTGAGTAGAAAACGTTATGTTACTGAAAGTAAATTCTTGTGCTTAGTTAGCACACTCATAAAATTGGTTGCAGACTACTCTAAATCATATGCTGTGCATAATAATAAGGTTTACATCATGTTAGCACATACTGGATTTCTGCAAATTTGAACTATACACTCCATTGAGTTGAATGCTTTACATTCTATTCAATACAGTTTGTGATACGGTAGTGTATATAACTGCTCAAGCTGATCTGGAACTTTATAGATGTTGCATGTAGAATGCTCAATGCCATGGAATACACCAATGCAAGCTGAATTCAGTAACCTACCTAGTACCCTTTACAGTGGAACAGCCATTGAATTGGTTTTGTTCTGCAAACGCTAATGTTCCAGTGAGAAGAAAACGTTATGTTCCTTAAAGGAAATTCTGTTGCTTAGTTAGCACACTCATAAAATTGGTTGCAGAATACTCTAAATCATATGGTGAGTATAATATCAAAGTTTACTTCATGTTAGCACATACTTGTTTTCAGCAAATTTGAACTATACACTCCATTGAGTTGAATGCTTTACTTTCTATTGAATACATTTTGTGATAAGCTAGTGTACCTACCTACTCAAGGTGATCTGGAAGAGTATAGATATTGCAGGTAGAGTGCTCAATGCCATGGAATACACCAATGCAAGCTGAATTCAGTAACCTACTTGGTATACTTTACAGTGGAACAGCCATTGAATTGATTTGGTTCTGCAAATGCTAAAGTTCCAGTGAGTAGAAAACGTTATGTTACTGAAAGTAAATTCTTCTGCTTAGTTAGCACACTCATAAAATTGGTTTCAGACTACTCTAAATCATATGCTGTGCATAATAATAAGGTTTACATCATGTTAGCACATACTGGATTTCAGCAAATTTCAACTGTACACTGCATTGAGTTGAATGCTTTACATTCTATTCAATACAGTTTGTGATAAGGTAGTGTATATAACTGCTCAAGGTGATCTGGAACTGTATAGATATTGCATGTAGTGTGCTCAATGCCATGGAATTCACCAATGCAAGCTGAATTCAGTAACCTACCTAGTACCCTTTACAGTGGAACAGCCATTGAATTGGTTTTGTTCTGCAAACGCTAATGTTCCACTGTGTAGAAAAGTAGATGTTACTGAAAGTAACATCTTGAGCTTAGTAGGCACACTCATAAAATTGGTTGCAGACTACTCTAAATCATATGCTGTGTATAATAATAAGGTTAACTTCATGTTAGCACATACTTGTTTTCTGCAAATTTGAACTATACAATCCATTGAGTTGAATGCTTCACTTTCTATTCAATACATTTTGTGATAAGCTAGTGTAGATAACTACTGAAGGTGATCTGGAACTGTATAGATATTGCATGTAGAGTGCTCAATGCCATGGAATTCACCAATGCAACCTGAATTCAGTAACCTACCTAGTACCCTTTACAGTGGAACAGCCATTGAATTGGTTTTGTTCTGCAAACGCTAATGTTCCAGTGAGTAGAAAACGTTATGTTACTGAAAGTAAATTCTTGTGCTTAGTTAGCACACTCATAAAATTGGTTGCAGACTACTCTAAATCATATGCTGTGCATAATAATGTTTACATCATGTTAGCACATACTGGATTTCAGCAAATTTGAACTGTACACTCCATTGAGTTGAATGCTTTACATTCTATTCAACACTGTTTGTGATAAGGTAGTGTAGATAACTAGTGAAGGTGATCTTGAACTGTATAGATATTGCATGTAGAGTGCTCAATGCCATGGAATTCACCAAAGCAACCTGAATTCAGTAACCTACCTAGTACCCTTTACAGTGGAACAGCCATTGAATTGGTTTTATTCTGCAAACGCTAATGTTCCAGTGAGTAGAAAACGTTATGTTACTGAAAGTAAATTCTTGTGCTTAGTTAGCACTCTCATAAAATTGGTTGCAGACTACTCTAAATCATATGCTGTGCATAATAATAAGGTTTACATCATGTTAGCACATACTGGATTTCAGCAAATTTGAACTGTACACTGCATTGAGTTGAATGCTTTACATTCTATTCAATACAGTTTGTGATAAGGTAGTGTATATAACTGCTCATGGTGATCTGGAACTGTATAGATATTGCATGTAGAGTGCTCAATGCCATGGAATTCACCAATGCAAGCTGAATTCAGTAACCTACCTAGTACCCTTTACAGTGGAACAGCCATTGAATTGGTTTTGTTCTGCAAACGCTAATGTTCCAGTGAGAAGAAAACGTTATGTTCCTTAAAGGAAATTCTGTTGCTTAGTTAGCACACTCATAAAATTGGTTGCAGAATACTCTAAATCATATGGTGAGTATAATATCAAAGTTTACTTCATGTTAGCACATACTTGTTTTCAGCAAATTTGAAATATACACTCCATTGAGTTGAATGCTTTACTTTCTATTGAATACATTTTGTGATAAGCTAGTGTACCTACCTACTCAAGGTGATCTGGAAGCGTATAGATATTGCTGGTAGAGTGCTCAATGCCATGGAATACACCAATGCAAGCTGAATTCAGTAACCTACTTGGTATCCTTTACAGTGGAACAGCCATTGAATTGATTTGGTTCTGCAAACGCTAAAGTTCCAGTGAGTAGAAAACGTTATGTTACTGAAAGTAAATTCTTCTGCTTAGTTAGCACACTCATAAAATTGGTTTCAGACTACTCTAAATCATATGCTGTGCATAATAATAAGGTTTACATCATGTTAGCACATACTGGATTTCAGCAAATTTGAACTGTACACTGCATTGAGTTGAATGCTTTACATTCTATTCAATACAGTTTGTGATAAGGTAGTGTATATAACTGCTCAAGGTGATCTGGAACTGTATAGATATTGCATGTAGAGTGCTCAATGCCATGGAATTCACCAATGCAAGCTGAATTCAGTAACCTACCTAGTACCCTTTACACTGGAACAGCCATTGAATTGGTTTTGTTCTGCAAACGCTAATGTTCCACTGTGTAGAAAAGTAGATGTTACTGAAAGTAACATCTTGAGCTTAGTAGGCACACTCATAAAATTGGTTGCAGACTACTCTAAATCATATGCTGTGTATAATAATAAGGTTAACTTCATGTTAGCACATACTTGTTTTCTGCAAATTTGAACTATACAATCCATTGAGTTGAATGCTTCACTTTCTATTCAATACAGTTTGTGATAAGGTAGTGTATATAAGTGCTCAAGGTGATCTGGAACTGTATAGATATTGCATGTAGAGTGCTCAATGCCATGGAATTCACCAATGCAACCTGAATTCAGTAACCTACCTAGTACCCTTTACAGTGGAACAGCCATTGAATTGGTTTTGTTCTGCAAACGCTAATGTTCCAGTGAGTAGAAAACGTTATGTTACTGAAAGTAAATTCTTGTGCTTAGTTAGCACACTCATAAAATTGGTTGCAGACTACTCTAAATCATATGCTGTGCATAATAATAAGGTTTACATCATGTTAGCACATACTGGATTTCAGCAAATTTGAACTATACACTCCATTGAGTTGAATGCTTTACATTCTATTCAATACAGTTTGTGATACGGTAGTGTATATAACTGCTCAAGCTGATCTGGAACTTTATAGATGTTGCATGTAGAATGCTCAATGCCATGGAATACACCAATGCAAGCTGAATTCAGTAACCTACCTAGTACCCTTTACAGTGGAACAGCCATTGAATTGGTTTTGTTCTGCAAACGCTAATGTTCCAGTGAGAAGAAAACGTTATGTTCCTTAAAGGAAATTCTGTTGCTTAGTTAGCACACTCATAAAATTGGTTGCAGAATACTCTAAATCATATGGTGAGTATAATATCAAAGTTTACTTCATGTTAGCACATACTTGTTTTCAGCAAATTTGAACTATACACTCCATTGAGTTGAATGCTTTACTTTCTATTGAATACATTTTGTGATAAGCTAGTGTACCTACCTACTCAAGCTGATCTGGAAGAGTATAGATATTGCAGGTAGAGTGCTCAATGCCATGGAATACACCAATGCAAGCTGAATTCAGTAACCTACTTGGTATACTTTACAGTGGAACAGCCATTGAATTGATTTGGTTCTGCAAACGCTAAAGTTCCAGTGAGTAGAAAACGTTATGTTACTGAAAGTAAATTCTTCTGCTTAGTTAGCACACTCATAAAATTGGTTTCAGACTACTCTAAATCATATGCTGTGCATAATAATAAGGTTTACATCATGTTAGCACATACTGGATTTCAGCAAATTTGAACTGTACACTCCATTGAGTTGAATGCTTTACATTCTATTCAATACAGTTTGTGATAAGGTAGTGTATATAACTGCTCAAGGTGATCTGGAACTGTATAGATATTGCATGTAGTGTGCTCAATGCCATGGAATTCACCAATGCAAGCTGAATTCAGTAACCTACCTAGTACCCTTTACAGTGGAACAGCCATTGAATTGGTTTTGTTCTGCAAACGCTAATGTTCCACTGTGTAGAAAAGTAGATGTTACTGAAAGTAACATCTTGAGCTTAGTAGACACACTCATAAAATTGGTTGCAGACTACTCTAAATCATATGCTGTGTATAATAATAAGGTTAACTTCATGTTAGCACATACTTGTTTTCTGCAAATTTGAACTATACAATCCATTGAGTTGAATGCTTCACTTTCTATTCAATACATTTTGTGATAAGCTAGTGTAGATAACTACTGAAGGTGATCTGGAACTGTATAGATATTGCATGTAGAGTGCTCAATGCCATGGAATTCACCAATGGAACCTGAATTCAGTAACCTACCTAGTACCCTTTACAGTGGAACAGCCATTGAATTGGTTTTGTTCTGCAAACGCTAATGTTCCAGTGAGAAGAAAACGTTATGTTCCTTAAAGGAAATTCTGTTGCTTAGTTAGCACACTCATAAAATTGGTTGCAGAATACTCTAAATCATATGGTGAGTATAATATCAAAGTTTACTTCATGTTAGCACATACTTGTTTTCAGCAAATTTGAAATATACACTCCATTGAGTTGAATGCTTTACTTTCTATTGAATACATTTTGTGATAAGCTAGTGTACCTACCTACTCAAGGTGATCTGGAAGCGTATAGATATTGCTGGTAGAGTGCTCAATGCCATGGAATACACCAATGCAAGCTGAATTCAGTAACCTACTTGGTATCCTTTACAGTGGAACAGCCATTGAATTGATTTGGTTCTGCAAACGCTAAAGTTCCAGTGAGTAGAAAACGTTATGTTACTGAAAGTAAATTCTTCTGCTTAGTTAGCACACTCATAAAATTGGTTTCAGACTACTCTAAATCATATGCTGTGCATAATAATAAGGTTTACATCATGTTAGCACATACTGGATTTCAGCAAATTTGAACTGTACACTGCATTGAGTTGAATGCTTTACATTCTATTCAATACAGTTTGTGATAAGGTAGTGTATATAACTGCTCAAGGTGATCTGGAACTGTATAGATATTGCATGTAGAGTGCTCAATGCCATGGAATTCACCAATGCAAGCTGAATTCAGTAACCTACCTAGTACCCTTTACACTGGAACAGCCATTGAATTGGTTTTGTTCTGCAAACGCTAATGTTCCACTGTGTAGAAAAGTAGATGTTACTGAAAGTAACATCTTGAGCTTAGTAGGCACACTCATAAAATTGGTTGCAGACTACTCTAAATCATATGCTGTGTATAATAATAAGGTTAACTTCATGTTAGCACATACTTGTTTTCTGCAAATTTGAACTATACAATCCATTGAGTTGAATGCTTCACTTTCTATTCAATACAGTTTGTGATAAGGTAGTGTATATAAGTGCTCAAGGTGATCTGGAACTGTATAGATATTGCATGTAGAGTGCTCAATGCCATGGAATTCACCAATGCAACCTGAATTCAGTAACCTACCTAGTACCCTTTACAGTGGAACAGCCATTGAATTGGTTTTGTTCTGCAAACGCTAATGTTCCAGTGAGTAGAAAACGTTATGTTACTGAAAGTAAATTCTTGTGCTTAGTTAGCACACTCATAAAATTGGTTGCAGACTACTCTAAATCATATGCTGTGCATAATAATAAGGTTTACATCATGTTAGCACATACTGGATTTCAGCAAATTTGAACTATACACTCCATTGAGTTGAATGCTTTACATTCTATTCAATACAGTTTGTGATACGGTAGTGTATATAACTGCTCAAGCTGATCTGGAACTTTATAGATGTTGCATGTAGAATGCTCAATGCCATGGAATACACCAATGCAAGCTGAATTCAGTAACCTACCTAGTACCCTTTACAGTGGAACAGCCATTGAATTGGTTTTGTTCTGCAAACGCTAATGTTCCAGTGAGAAGAAAACGTTATGTTCCTTAAAGGAAATTCTGTTGCTTAGTTAGCACACTCATAAAATTGGTTGCAGAATACTCTAAATCATATGGTGAGTATAATATCAAAGTTTACTTCATGTTAGCACATACTTGTTTTCAGCAAATTTGAACTATACACTCCATTGAGTTGAATGCTTTACTTTCTATTGAATACATTTTGTGATAAGCTAGTGTACCTACCTACTCAAGCTGATCTGGAAGAGTATAGATATTGCAGGTAGAGTGCTCAATGCCATGGAATACACCAATGCAAGCTGAATTCAGTAACCTACTTGGTATACTTTACAGTGGAACAGCCATTGAATTGATTTGGTTCTGCAAACGCTAAAGTTCCAGTGAGTAGAAAACGTTATGTTACTGAAAGTAAATTCTTCTGCTTAGTTAGCACACTCATAAAATTGGTTTCAGACTACTCTAAATCATATGCTGTGCATAATAATAAGGTTTACATCATGTTAGCACATACTGGATTTCAGCAAATTTGAACTGTACACTCCATTGAGTTGAATGCTTTACATTCTATTCAATACAGTTTGTGATAAGGTAGTGTATATAACTGCTCAAGGTGATCTGGAACTGTATAGATATTGCATGTAGTGTGCTCAATGCCATGGAATTCACCAATGCAAGCTGAATTCAGTAACCTACCTAGTACCCTTTACAGTGGAACAGCCATTGAATTGGTTTTGTTCTGCAAACGCTAATGTTCCACTGTGTAGAAAAGTAGATGTTACTGAAAGTAACATCTTGAGCTTAGTAGACACACTCATAAAATTGGTTGCAGACTACTCTAAATCATATGCTGTGTATAATAATAAGGTTAACTTCATGTTAGCACATACTTGTTTTCTGCAAATTTGAACTATACAATCCATTGAGTTGAATGCTTCACTTTCTATTCAATACATTTTGTGATAAGCTAGTGTAGATAACTACTGAAGGTGATCTGGAACTGTATAGATATTGCATGTAGAGTGCTCAATGCCATGGAATTCACCAATGGAACCTGAATTCAGTAACCTACCTAGTACCCTTTACAGTGGAACAGCCATTGAATTGGTTTTGTTCTGCAAACGCTAATGTTCCAGTGAGTAGAAAACGTTATGTTACTGAAAGTAAATTCTTGTGCTTAGTTAGCACACTCATAAAATTGGTTGCAGACTACTCTAAATCATATGCTGTGCATAATAATAAGGTTTACATCATGTTAGCACATACTGGATTTCAGCAAATTTGAACTATACACTCCATTGAGTTGAGTGCTTTACATTCTATTCAATACAGTTTGTGATAAGGTAGTGTATATAACTGCTCAAGGTGATCTGGAACTCTATAGATATTGCATGTAGAGTGCTCAATGCCATGGAATTCACCAATGCAAGCTGAATTCAGTAACCTACCTAGTACCCTTTACACTGCAACAGCCATTGAATTGGTTTTGTTCTGCAAACGCTAATGTTCCACTGTGTAGAAAAGTAGATGTTACTGAAAGTAACATCTTGAGCTTAGTAGGCACACTCATAAAATTGGTTGCAGACTACTCTAAATCATATGGTGAGTATAATATCAAAGTTTACTTCATGTTAGCACATACTTGTTTTCAGCAAATTTGAACTATACACTCCTTTGAGTTGAATGCTTTACTTTCTATTCAATACATTTTGTGATAAGCTAGTGTACCTACCTACTCAAGGTGATCTGGAAGAGTATAGATATTGCAGGTAGAGTGCTCAATGCCATGGAATTCACCAATGCAACCTGAATTCAGTAACCTACCTAGTACCCTTTACAGTGGAACAGCCATTGAATTGGTTTTGTTCTGCAAACGCTAATGTTCCAGTGAGTAGAAAACGTTATGTTACTGAAAGTAAATTCTTGTGCTTAGTTAGCACACTCATAAAATTGGTTGCAGACTACTCTAAATCATATGCTGTGCATAATAATGTTTACATCATGTTAGCACATACTGGATTTCAGCAAATTTGAACTGTACACTCCATTGAGTTGAATGCTTTACATTCTATTCAACACTGTTTGTGATAAGGTAGTGTAGATAACTAGTGAAGGTGATCTTGAACTGTATAGATATTGCATGTAGAGTGCTCAATGCCATGGAATTCACCAAAGCAACCTGAATTCAGTAACCTACCTAGTACCCTTTACAGTGGAACAGCCATTGAATTGGTTTTATTCTGCAAACGCTAATGTTCCAGTGAGTAGAAAACGTTATGTTACTGAAAGTAAATTCTTGTGCTTAGTTAGCACTCTCATAAAATTGGTTGCAGACTACTCTAAATCATATGCTGTGCATAATAATAAGGTTTACATCATGTTAGCACATACTGGATTTCAGCAAATTTGAACTGTACACTGCATTGAGTTGAATGCTTTACATTCTATTCAATACAGTTTGTGATAAGGTAGTGTATATAATTGCTCAAGGTGATCTGGAACTCTATAGATATTGCATGTAGAGTGCTCAATGCCATGGAATTCACCAATGCAAGCTGAATTCAGTAACCTACCTAGTACCCTTTACACTGCAACAGCCATTGAATTGGTTTTGTTCTGCAAACGCTAATGTTCCACTGTGTAGAAAAGTAGATGTTACTGAAAGTAACATCTTGAGCTTAGTAGGCACACTCATAAAATTGGTTGCAGACTACTCTAAATCATATGGTGAGTATAATATCAAAGTTTACTTCATGTTAGCACATACTTGTTTTCAGCAAATTTGAACTATACACTCCTTTGAGTTGAATGCTTTACTTTCTATTCAATACATTTTGTGATAAGCTAGTGTACCTACCTACTCAAGGTGATCTGGAAGAGTATAGATATTGCAGGTAGAGTGCTCAATGCCATGGAATTCACCAATGCAACCTGAATTCAGTAACCTACCTAGTACCCTTTACAGTGGAACAGCCATTGAATTGGTTTTGTTCTGCAAACGCTAATGTTCCAGTGAGTAGAAAACGTTATGTTACTGAAAGTAAATTCTTGTGCTTAGTTAGCACACTCATAAAATTGGTTGCAGACTACTCTAAATCATATGCTGTGCATAATAATGTTTACATCATGTTAGCACATACTGGATTTCAGCAAATTTGAACTGTACACTCCATTGAGTTGAATGCTTTACATTCTATTCAACACTGTTTGTGATAAGGTAGTGTAGATAACTAGTGAAGGTGATCTTGAACTGTATAGATATTGCATGTAGAGTGCTCAATGCCATGGAATTCACCAAAGCAACCTGAATTCAGTAACCTACCTAGTACCCTTTACAGTGGAACAGCCATTGAATTGGTTTTATTCTGCAAACGCTAATGTTCCAGTGAGTAGAAAACGTTATGTTACTGAAAGTAAATTCTTGTGCTTAGTTAGCACTCTCATAAAATTGGTTGCAGACTACTCTAAATCATATGCTGTGCATAATAATAAGGTTTACATCATGTTAGCACATACTGGATTTCAGCAAATTTGAACTGTACACTGCATTGAGTTGAATGCTTTACATTCTATTCAATACAGTTTGTGATAAGGTAGTGTATATAACTGCTCATAGTGATCTGGAACTGTATAGATATTGCATGTAGAGTGCTCAATGCCATGGAATTCACCAATGCAAGCTGAATTCAGTAACCTACCTAGTACCCTTTACAGTGGAACAGCCATTGAATTGGTTTTGTTCTGCAAACGCTAATGTTCCAGTGAGAAGAAAACGTTATGTTCCTTAAAGGAAATTCTGTTGCTTAGTTAGCACACTCATAAAATTGGTTGCAGAATACTCTAAATCATATGGTGAGTATAATATCAAAGTTTACTTCATGTTAGCACATACTTGTTTTCAGCAAATTTGAAATATACACTCCATTGAGTTGAATGCTTTACTTTCTATTGAATACATTTTGTGATAAGCTAGTGTACCTACCTACTCAAGGTGATCTGGAAGCGTATAGATATTGCTGGTAGAGTGCTCAATGCCATGGAATACACCAATGCAAGCTGAATTCAGTAACCTACTTGGTATCCTTTACAGTGGAACAGCCATTGAATTGATTTGGTTCTGCAAACGCTAAAGTTCCAGTGAGTAGAAAACGTTATGTTACTGAAAGTAAATTCTTCTGCTTAGTTAGCACACTCATAAAATTGGTTTCAGACTACTCTAAATCATATGCTGTGCATAATAATAAGGTTTACATCATGTTAGCACATACTGGATTTCAGCAAATTTGAACTGTACACTGCATTGAGTTGAATGCTTTACATTCTATTCAATACAGTTTGTGATAAGGTAGTGTATATAACTGCTCAAGGTGATCTGGAACTGTATAGATATTGCATGTAGAGTGCTCAATGCCATGGAATTCACCAATGCAAGCTGAATTCAGTAACCTACCTAGTACCCTTTACACTGGAACAGCCATTGAATTGGTTTTGTTCTGCAAACGCTAATGTTCCACTGTGTAGAAAAGTAGATGTTACTGAAAGTAACATCTTGAGCTTAGTAGGCACACTCATAAAATTGGTTGCAGACTACTCTAAATCATATGCTGTGTATAATAATAAGGTTAACTTCATGTTAGCACATACTTGTTTTCTGCAAATTTGAACTATACAATCCATTGAGTTGAATGCTTCACTTTCTATTCAATACAGTTTGTGATAAGGTAGTGTATATAAGTGCTCAAGGTGATCTGGAACTGTATAGATATTGCATGTAGAGTGCTCAATGCCATGGAATTCACCAATGCAACCTGAATTCAGTAACCTACCTAGTACCCTTTACAGTGGAACAGCCATTGAATTGGTTTTGTTCTGCAAACGCTAATGTTCCAGTGAGTAGAAAACGTTATGTTACTGAAAGTAAATTCTTGTGCTTAGTTAGCACACTCATAAAATTGGTTGCAGACTACTCTAAATCATATGCTGTGCATAATAATAAGGTTTACATCATGTTAGCACATACTGGATTTCAGCAAATTTGAACTATACACTCCATTGAGTTGAATGCTTTACATTCTATTCAATACAGTTTGTGATACGGTAGTGTATATAACTGCTCAAGCTGATCTGGAACTTTATAGATGTTGCATGTAGAATGCTCATTGCCATGGAATACACCAATGCAAGCTGAATTCAGTAACCTACCTAGTACCCTTTACAGTGGAACAGCCATTGAATTGGTTTTGTTCTGCAAACGCTAATGTTCCAGTGAGAAGAAAACGTTATGTTCCTTAAAGGAAATTCTGTTGCTTAGTTAGCACACTCATAAAATTGGTTGCAGAATACTCTAAATCATATGGTGAGTATAATATCAAAGTTTACTTCATGTTAGCACATACTTGTTTTCAGCAAATTTGAACTATACACTCCATTGAGTTGAATGCTTTACTTTCTATTGAATACATTTTGTGATAAGCTAGTGTACCTACCTACTCAAGCTGATCTGGAAGAGTATAGATATTGCAGGTAGAGTGCTCAATGCCATGGAATACACCAATGCAAGCTGAATTCAGTAACCTACTTGGTATACTTTACAGTGGAACAGCCATTGAATTGATTTGGTTCTGCAAACGCTAAAGTTCCAGTGAGTAGAAAACGTTATGTTACTGAAAGTAAATTCTTCTGCTTAGTTAGCACACTCATAAAATTGGTTTCAGACTACTCTAAATCATATGCTGTGCATAATAATAAGGTTTACATCATGTTAGCACATACTGGATTTCAGCAAATTTGAACTGTACACTCCATTGAGTTGAATGCTTTACATTCTATTCAATACAGTTTGTGATAAGGTAGTGTATATAACTGCTCAAGGTGATCTGGAACTGTATAGATATTGCATGTAGTGTGCTCAATGCCATGGAATTCACCAATGCAAGCTGAATTCAGTAACCTACCTAGTACCCTTTACAGTGGAACAGCCATTGAATTGGTTTTGTTCTGCAAACGCTAATGTTCCACTGTGTAGAAAAGTAGATGTTACTGAAAGTAACATCTTGAGCTTAGTAGACACACTCATAAAATTGGTTGCAGACTACTCTAAATCATATGCTGTGTATAATAATAAGGTTAACTTCATGTTAGCACATACTTGTTTTCTGCAAATTTGAACTATACAATCCATTGAGTTGAATGCTTCACTTTCTATTCAATACATTTTGTGATAAGCTAGTGTAGATAACTACTGAAGGTGATCTGGAACTGTATAGATATTGCATGTAGAGTGCTCAATGCCATGGAATTCACCAATGGAACCTGAATTCAGTAACCTACCTAGTACCCTTTACAGTGGAACAGCCATTGAATTGGTTTTGTTCTGCAAACGCTAATGTTCCAGTGAGTAGAAAACGTTATGTTACTGAAAGTAAATTCTTGTGCTTAGTTAGCACACTCATAAAATTGGTTGCAGACTACTCTAAATCATATGCTGTGCATAATAATAAGGTTTACATCATGTTAGCACATACTGGATTTCAGCAAATTTGAACTATACACTCCATTGAGTTGAGTGCTTTACATTCTATTCAATACAGTTTGTGATAAGGTAGTGTATATAACTGCTCAAGGTGATCTGGAACTCTATAGATATTGCATGTAGAGTGCTCAATGCCATGGAATTCACCAATGCAAGCTGAATTCAGTAACCTACCTAGTACCCTTTACACTGCAACAGCCATTGAATTGGTTTTGTTCTGCAAACGCTAATGTTCCACTGTGTAGAAAAGTAGATGTTACTGAAAGTAACATCTTGAGCTTAGTAGGCACACTCATAAAATTGGTTGCAGACTACTCTAAATCATATGGTGAGTATAATATCAAAGTTTACTTCATGTTAGCACATACTTGTTTTCAGCAAATTTGAACTATACACTCCTTTGAGTTGAATGCTTTACTTTCTATTCAATACATTTTGTGATAAGCTAGTGTACCTACCTACTCAAGGTGATCTGGAAGAGTATAGATATTGCAGGTAGAGTGCTCAATGCCATGGAATACACCAATGCAAGCTGAATTCAGTAACTACTTGGTATCCTTTACAGTGGAACAGCCATTGAATTGATTTGGTTCTGCAAACGCTAAAGTTCCAGTGAGTAGAAAACGTTATGTTACTGAAAGTAAATTCTTGTGCTTAGTTAGCACACTCATAAAATTGGTTGCAGACTACTCTAAATCATATGCTGTGCATAATAATGTTTACATCATGTTAGCACATACTGGATTTCAGCAAATTTGAACTGTACACTCCATTGAGTTGAATGCTTTACATTCTATTCAACACTGTTTGTGATAAGGTAGTGTAGATAACTAGTGAAGGTGATCTGGAACTGTATAGATATTGCATGTAGAGTGCTCAATGCCATGGAATTCACCAAAGCAACCTGAATTCAGTAACCTACCTAGTACCCTTTACAGTGGAACAGCCATTGAATTGGTTTTGTTCTGCAAACGCTAATGTTCCAGTGAGTAGAAAACGTTATGTTACTGAAAGTAAATTCTTGTGCTTAGTTAGCACACTCATAAAATTGGTTGCAGACTACTCTAAATCATATGCTGTGCATAATAATAAGGTTTACATCATGTTAGCACATACTGGATTTCAGCAAATTTGAACTGTACACTGCATTGAGTTGAATGCTTTACATTCTATTCAATACAGTTTGTGATAAGGTAGTGTATATAACTGCTCAAGGTGATCTGGAACTGTATAGATATTGCATGTAGAGTGCTCAATGCCATGGAATTCACCAATGCAAGCTGAATTCAGTAACCTACCTAGTACCCTTTACAGTGGAACAGCCATTGAATTGGTTTTGTTCTGCAAACGCTAATGTTCCAGTGAGAAGAAAACGTTATGTTCCTTAAAGGAAATTCTGTTGCTTAGTTAGCACACTCATAAAATTGGTTGCAGAATACTCTAAATCATATGGTGAGTATAATATCAAAGTTTACTTCATGTTAGCACATACTTGTTTTCAGCAAATTTGAAATATACACTCCATTGAGTTGAATGCTTTACTTTCTATTGAATACATTTTGTGATAAGCTAGTGTACCTACCTACTCAAGGTGATCTGGAAGCGTATAGATATTGCAGGTAGAGTGCTCAATGCCATGGAATACACCAATGCAAGCTGAATTCAGTAACCTACTTGGTATCCTTTACAGTGGAACAGCCATTGAATTGATTTGGTTCTGCAAACGCTAAAGTTCCAGTGAGTAGAAAACGTTATGTTACTGAAAGTAAATTCTTCTGCTTAGTTAGCACACTCATAAAATTGGTTTCAGACTACTCTAAATCATATGCTGTGCATAATAATAAGGTTTACATCATGTTAGCACATACTGGATTTCAGCAAATTTGAACTGTACACTGCATTGAGTTGAATGCTTTACATTCTATTCAATACAGTTTGTGATAAGGTAGTGTATATAACTGCTCAAGGTGATCTGGAACTGTATAGATATTGCATGTAGAGTGCTCAATGCCATGGAATTCACCAATGCAAGCTGAATTCAGTAACCTACCTAGTACCCTTTACACTGGAACAGCCATTGAATTGGTTTTGTTCTGCAAACGCTAATGTTCCACTGTGTAGAAAAGTAGATGTTACTGAAAGTAACATCTTGAGCTTAGTAGGCACACTCATAAAATTGGTTGCAGACTACTCTAAATCATATGCTGTGTATAATAATAAGGTTAACTTCATGTTAGCACATACTTGTTTTCTGCAAATTTGAACTATACAATCCATTGAGTTGAATGCTTCACTTTCTATTCAATACAGTTTGTGATAAGGTAGTGTATATAAGTGCTCAAGGTGATCTGGAACTGTATAGATATTGCATGTAGAGTGCTCAATGCCATGGAATTCACCAATGCAACCTGAATTCAGTAACCTACCTAGTACCCTTTACAGTGGAACAGCCATTGAATTGGTTTTGTTCTGCAAACGCTAATGTTCCAGTGAGTAGAAAACGTTATGTTACTGAAAGTAAATTCTTGTGCTTAGTTAGCACACTCATAAAATTGGTTGCAGACTACTCTTAATCATATGCTGTGCATAATAATAAGGTTTACATCATGTTAGCACATACTGGATTTCAGCAAATTTGAACTATACACTCCATTGAGTTGAATGCTTTACATTCTATTCAATACAGTTTGTGATACGGTAGTGTATATAACTGCTCAAGCTGATCTGGAACTTTATAGATGTTGCATGTAGAATGCTCAATGCCATGGAATACACCAATGCAAGCTGAATTCAGTAACCTACCTAGTACCCTTTACAGTGGAACAGCCATTGAATTGGTTTTGTTCTGCAAACGCTAATGTTCCAGTGAGAAGAAAACGTTATGTTCCTTAAAGGAAATTCTGGTGCTTAGTTAGCACACTCATAAAATTGGTTGCAGACTACTCTAAATCATATGGTGAGTATAATATCAAAGTTTACTTCATGTTAGCACATACTTGTTTTCAGCAAATTTGAACTATACACTCCTTTGAGTTGAATGCTTTACTTTCTATTCAATACATTTTGTGATAAGCTAGTGTACCTACCTACTCAAGGTGATCTGGAAGAGTATAGATATTGCAGGTAGAGAGCTCAATGCCATGGAATACACCAATGCAAGCTGAATTCAGTAACTACTTGGTATCCTTTACAGTGGAACAGCCATTGAATTGATTTGGTTCTGCAAACGCTAAAGTTCCAGTGAGTAGAAAACGTTATATTACTGAAAGTAAATTCTTGTGCTTAGTTAGCACACTCATAAAATTGGTTGCAGACTACTCTAAATCATATGCTGTGCATAATAATGTTTACATCATGTTAGCACATACTGGATTTCAGCAAATTTGAACTGTACACTCCATTGAGTTGAATGCTTTACATTCTATTCAATACTGTTTGTGATAAGGTAGTGTAGATAACTAGTGAAGGTGATCTGGAACTGTATAGATATTGCATGTAGAGTGCTCAATGCCATGGAATTCACCAAAGCAACCTGAATTCAGTAACCTACCTAGTACCCTTTACAGTGGAACAGCCATTGAATTGGTTTTGTTCTGCAAACGCTAATGTTCCACTGTGTAGAAAAGTAGATGTTACTGAAAGTAACATCTTGAGCTTAGTTAGCACACTCATAAAATTGGTTGCAGACTACTCTAAATCATATGCTGTGCATAATAATAAGGTTTACATCATGTTAGCACATACTGGATTTCAGCAAATTTGAACTGTACACTGCATTGAGTTGAATGCTTTACATTCTATTCAATACAGTTTGTGATAAGGTAGTGTATATAACTGCTCAAGGTGATCTGGAACTGTATAGATATTGCATGTAGAGTGCTCAATGCCATGGAATTCACCAATGCAAGCTGAATTCAGTAACCTACCTAGTACCCTTTACAGTGGAACAGCCATTGAATTGGTTTTGTTCTGCAAACGCTAATGTTCCAGTGAGAAGAAAACGTTATGTTCCTTAAAGGAAATTCTGTTGCTTAGTTAGCACACTCATAAAATTGGTTGCAGAATACTCTAAATCATATGGTGAGTATAATATCAAAGTTTACTTCATGTTAGCACATACTTGTTTTCAGCAAATTTGAAATATACACTCCATTGAGTTGAATGCTTTACTTTATATTGAATACATTTTGTGATAAGCTAGTGTACCTACCTACTCAAGGTGATCTGGAAGAGTATAGATATTGCAGGTAGAGTGCTCAATGCCATGGAATACACCAATGCAAGCTGAATTCAGTAACCTACTTGGTATCCTTTACAGTGGAACAGCCATTGAATTGATTTGGTTCTGCAAACGCTAAAGTTCCAGTGAGTAGAAAACGTTATGTTACTGAAAGTAAATTCTTCTGCTTAGTTAGCACACTCATAAAATTGGTTTCAGACTACTCTAAATCATATGCTGTGCATAATAATAAGGTTTACATCATGTTAGCACATACTGGATTTCAGCAAATTTGAACTGTACACTGCATTGAGTTGAATGCTTTACATTCTATTCAATACAGTTTGTGATAAGGTAGTGTATATAACTGCTCAAGGTGATCTGGAACTGTATAGATATTGCATGTAGAGTGCTCAATGCCATGGAATTCACCAATGCAAGCTGAATTCAGTAACCTACCTAGTACCCTTTACACTGGAACAGCCATTGAATTGGTTTTGTTCTGCAAACGCTAATGTTCCACTGTGTAGAAAAGTAGATGTTACTGAAAGTAACATCTTGAGCTTAGTAGGCACACTCATAAATTTGTTTGCAGACTACTCTAAATCATATGCTGTGTATAATAATAAGGTTAACTTCATGTTAGCACATACTTGTTTTCTGCAAATTTGAACTATACAATCCATTGAGTTGAATGCTTCACTTTCTATTCAATACAGTTTGTGATAAGGTAGTGTATATAAGTGCTCAAGGTGATCTGGAACTGCATAGATATTGCATGTAGAGTGCTCAATGCCATGGAATTCACCAATGCAACCTGAATTCTGTAACCTACCTAGTACCCTTTACAGTGGAACAGCCATTGAATTGGTTTTGTTCTGCAAACGCTAATGTTCCAGTGAGTAGAAAACGTTATGTTACTGAAAGTAACATCTTGAGCTTAGTAGGCACACTCATAAAATTGGTTGCAGACTACTCTAAATCATATGCTGTGTATAATAATAAGGTTAACTTCATGTTAGCACATACTTGTTTTCAGCAAATTTGAACTATACACTCCATTGAGTTGAATGCTTCACTTTCTATTGAATACATTTTGTGATAAGCTAGTGTACCTACCTACTCAAGCTGATCTGGAAGAGTATAGATATTGCAGGTAGAGTGCTCAATGCCATGGAATACACCAATGCAAGCTGAATTCAGTAACCTACTTGGTATCCTTTACAGTGGAACAGCCATTGAATTGATTTGGTTCTGCAAACGCTAAAGTTCCAGTGAGTAGAAAACGTTATGTTACTGAAAGTAAATTCTTCTGCTTAGTTAGCACACTCATAAAATTGGTTGCAGACTACTCTAAATCATATGCTGTACATAATAATAAGGTTTAAATCATGTTAGCACATACTGGATTTCAGCAAATTTGAACTGTACACTCCATTGAGTTGAATGCTTTACATTCTATTCAATACAGTTTGTGATAAGGTAGTGTATATAACTGCTCAAGGTGATCTGGAATCTATAGATATTGCATGTAGAGTGCTCAATGCCATGGAATTCACCAATGCAAGCTGAATTCAGTAACCTACCTAGTACCCTTTACAGTGGAACAGCCATTGAATTGGTTTTGTTCTGCAAACGCTAATGTTCCACTGTGTAGAAAAGTAGATGTTACTGAAAGTAACATCTTGAGCTTAGTAGGCACACTCATAAAATTGGTTGCAGACTACTCTAAATCATATGGTGAGTATAATATCAAAGTTTACTTCATGTTAGCACATACTTGTTTTCAGCAAATTTGAACTATACACTCCTTTGAGTTGAATGCTTTACTTTCTATTCAATACATTTTGTGATAAGCTAGTGTACCTACCTACTCAAGGTGATCTGGAAGAGTATAGATATTTTAGGTAGAGTGCTCAATGCCATGAAATACACCAATGCAAGCTGAATTCAGTAACTACTTGGTATCCTTTACAGTGGAACAGCCATTGAATTGATTTGGTTCTGCAAACGCTAAAGTTCCAGTGAGTAGAAAACGTTATGTTACTGAAAGTAAATTCTTGTGCTTAGTTAGCACACTCATAAAATTGGTTGCAGACTACTCTAAATCATATGCTGTACATAATAATAAGGTTTACATCATGTTAGCACATACTGGATTTCAGCAAATTTGAACTGTACACTCCATTGAGTTGAATGCTTTACATTCTATTCAATACTGTTTGTGATAAGGTAGTGTAGATAACTAGTGAAGGTGATCTGGAACTGTATAGATATTGCATGTAGAGTGCTCAATGCCATGGAATTCACCAAAGCAACCTGAATTCAGTAACCTACCTAGTACCCTTTACAGTGGAACAGCCATTGAATTGGTTTTGTTCTGCAAACGCTAATGTTCCAGTGAGTAGAAAACGTTATGTTACTGAAAGTAAATTCTTGTGCTTAGTTAGCACACTCATAAAATTGTTTGCAGACTACTCTAAATCATATGCTGTGCATAATAATAAGGTTTACATCATGTTAGCACATACTGGATTTCAGCAAATTTGAACTGTACACTCCATTGAGTTGAATGCTTTACATTCCATTCAATACAGTTTGTGATAAGGTAGTGTATATAACTGCTCAAGGTGATCTGGAACTGTATAGATATTGCATGTAGAGTGCTCAATGCCATGGAATTCACCAATGCAAGCTGAATTCAGTAACCTACCTAGTACCCTTTACACTGGAACAGCCATTGAATTGGTTTTGTTCTGCAAACGCTAATGTTCCACTGTGTAGAAAAGTAGATGTTACTGAAAGTAACATCTTGAGCTTAGTAGGCACACTCATAAAATTGGTTGCAGACTACTCTAAATCATATGCTGTGTATAATAATAAGGTTAACTTCATGTTAGCACATACTTGTTTTCTGCAAATTTGAACTATACAATCCATTGAGTTGAATGCTTCACTTTCTATTCAATACATTTTGTGATAAGCTAGTGTACCTACCTACTCAAGGTGATCTGGAAGTGTATAGATATTGCAGGTAGAGTGCTCAATGCCATGGAATACACCAATGCAAGCTGAATTCAGTAACCTACTTGGTATCCTTTACAGTGGAACAGCCATTGAATTGATTTGGTTCTGCAAACGCTAAAGTTCCAGTGAGTAGAAAACGTTATGTTACTGAAAGTAAATTCTTCTGCTTAGTTAGCACACTCATAAAATTGGTTGCAGACTACTCTAAATCATATGCTGTACATAATAATAAGGTTTAAATCATGTTAGCACATACTGGATTTCAGCAAATTTGAACTGTACACTCCATTGAGTTGAATGCTTTACATTCTATTCAATACAGTTTGTGATAAGGTAGTGTATATAACTGCTCAAGGTGATCTGGAATCTATAGATATTGCATGTAGAGTGCTCAATGCCATGGAATTCACCAATGCAAGCTGAATTCAGTAACCTACCTAGTACCCTTTACACTGGAACAGCCATTGAATTGGTTTTGTTCTGCAAACGCTAATGTTCCACTGTGTAGAAAAGTAGATGTTACTGAAAGTAACATCTTGAGCTTAGTAGGCACACTCATAAAATTGGTTGCAGACTACTCTAAATCATATGGTGAGTATAATATCAAAGTTTACTTCATGTTAGCACATACTTGTTTTCAGCAAATTTGAACTATACACTCCTTTGAGTTGAATGCTTTACTTTCTATTCAATACATTTTGTGATAAGCTAGTGTACCTACCTACTCAAGGTGATCTGGAAGAGTATAGATATTGTAGGTAGAGTGCTCAATGCCATGAAATACACCAATGCAAGCTGAATTCAGTAACTACTTGGTATCCTTTACAGTGGAACAGCCATTGAATTGATTTGGTTCTGCAAACGCTAAAGTTCCAGTGAGTAGAAAACGTTATGTTACTGAAAGTAAATTCTTGTGCTTAGTTAGCACACTCATAAAATTGGTTGCAGACTACTCTAAATCATATGCTGTACATAATAATAAGGTTTACATCATGTTAGCACATACTGGATTTCAGCAAATTTGAACTGTACACTCCATTGAGTTGAATGCTTTACATTCTATTCAATACTGTTTGTGATAAGGTAGTGTAGATAACTAGTGAAGGTGATCTGGAACTGTATAGATATTGCATGTAGAGTGCTCAATGCCATGGAATTCACCAAAGCAACCTGAATTCAGTAACCTACCTAGTACCCTTTACAGTGGAACAGCCATTGAATTGGTTTTGTTCTGCAAACGCTAATGTTCCAGTGAGTAGAAAACGTTATGTTACTGAAAGTAAATTCTTGTGCTTAGTTAGCACACTCATAAAATTGATTGCAGACTACTCTAAATCATATGCTGTGCATAATAATAAGGTTTACATCATGTTAGCACATACTGGATTTCAGCAAATTTGAACTGTACACTCCATTGAGTTGAATGCTTTACATTCTATTCAATACAGTTTGTGATAAGGTTGTGTATATAACTGCTCAAGGTGATCTGGAATCTATAGATATTGCATGTAGAGTGCTCAATGCCATGGAATTCACCAATGCAAGCTGAATTCAGTAACCTACCTAGTACCCTTTACAGTGGAACAGCCATTGAATTGGTTTTGTTCTGCAAACGCTAATGTTCCACTGTGTAGAAAAGTAGATGTTACTGAAAGTAACATCTTGAGCTTAGTAGGCACACTCATAAAATTGGTTGCAGACTACTCTAAATCATATGCTGTGTATAATAATAAGGTTAACTTCATGTTAGCACATACTTGTTTTCTGCAAATTTGAACTATACAATCCATTGAGTTGAATGCTTCACTTTCTATTCAATACAGTTTGTGATAAGGTAGTGTATATAAGTGCTCAAGGTGATCTGGAACTGTATAGATATTGCATGTAGAGTGCTCAATGCCATGGAATTCACCAATGCAACCTGAATTCAGTAACCTACCTAGTACCCTTTACAGTGGAACAGCCATTGAATTGGTTTTGTTCTGCAAACGCTAATGTTCCAGTGAGTAGAAAACGTTATGTTACTGAAAGTAAATTCTTGTGCTTAGTTAGCACACTCATAAAATTGGTTGCAGACTACTCTAAATCATATGCTGTGCATAATAATAAGGTTTACATCATGTTAGCACATACTGGATTTCAGCAAATTTGAACTATACACTCCATTGAGTTGAATGCTTTACATTCTATTCAATACAGTTTGTGATAAGGTAGTGTATATAACTGCTCAAGCTGATCTGGAACTTTATAGATGTTGCATGTAGAATGCTCAATGCCATGGAATACACCAATGCAAGCTGAATTCAGTAACCTACCTAGTACCCTTTACAGTGGAACAGCCATTGAATTGGTTTTGTTCTGCAAACGCTAATGTTCCAGTGAGAAGAAAACGTTATGTTCCTTAAAGGAAATTCTTTTGCTTAGTTAGCACACTCATAAAATTGGTTGCAGAATACTCTAAATCATATGGTGAGTATAATATCAAAGTTTACTTCATGTTAGCACATACTTGTTTTCAGCAAATTTGAACTATACACTCCATTGAGTTGAATGCTTTACTTTCTATTGAATACATTTTGTGATAAGCTAGTGTACCTACCTACTCAAGGTGATCTGGAAGAGTATAGATATTGCAGGTAGAGTGCTCAATGCCATGGAATACACCAATGCAAGCTGAATTCAGTAACCTACTTGGTATCCTTTACAGTGGAACAGCCATTGAATTGATTTGGTTCTGCAAACGCTAAAGTTCCAGTGAGTAGAAAACGTTATGTTACTGAAAGTAAATTCTTCTGCTTAGTTAGCACACTCATAAAATCGGTTGCAGACTACTCTAAATCATATGCTGTACATAATAATAAGGTTTACATCATATTAGCACATACTGGATTTCAGCAAATTTGAACTGTACACTCCATTGAGTTGAATGCTTTATATTCTATTCAATACAGTTTGTGATAAGATAGTGTATATAATTGCTCAAGGTGATCTGGAACTCTATAGATATTGCATGCAGAGTGCTCAATGCCATGGAATTCACCAATGCAAGCTGAATTCAGTAACCTACCTAGTACCCTTTACACTGGAACAGCCATTGAATTGGTTTTGTTCTGCAAACGCTAATGTTCCACTGTGTAGAAAAGTAGATGTTACTGAAAGTAACATCTTGAGCTTAGTAGGCACACTCATAAAATTGGTTGCAGACTACTCTAAATCATATGCTGTACATAATAATAAGGTTTACATCATGTTAGCACATACTGGATTTCAGCAAATTTGAACTGTACACTCCATTGAGTTGAATGCTTTACATTCTATTCAATACTGTTTGTGATAAGGTAGTGTAGATAACTAGTGAAGGTGATCTGGAACTGTATAGATATTGCATGTAGAGTGCTCAATGCCATGGAATTCACCAAAGCAACCTGAATTCAGTAACCTACCTAGTACCCTTTACAGTGGAACAGCCATTGAATTGGTTTTGTTCTGCAAACGCTAATGTTCCAGTGAGTAGAAAACGTTATGTTACTGAAAGTAAATTCTTGTGCTTAGTTAGCACACTCATAAAATTGGTTGCAGACTACTCTAAATCATATGCTGTGCATAATAATAAGGTTTACGTCATGTTAGCACATACTGGATTTCAGCAAATTTGAACTGTACACTCCATTGAGTTGAATGCTTTACATTCCATTCAATACAGTTTGTGATAAGGTAGTGTATATAACTGCTCAAGGTGATCTGGAACTGTATAGATATTGCATGTAGAGTGCTCAATGCCATGGAATTCACCAATGCAAGCTGAATTCAGTAACCTACCTAGTACCCTTTACACTGGAACAGCCATTGAATTGGTTTTGTTCTGCAAACGCTAATGTTCCACTGTGTAGAAAAGTAGATGTTACTGAAAGTAACATCTTGAGCTTAGTAGGCACACTCATAAAATTGGTTGCAGACTACTCTAAATCATATGCTGTGCATAATAATAAGGTTAACTTCATGTTAGCACATACTTGTTTTCTGCAAATTTGAACTATACAATCCATTGAGTTGAATGCTTCACTTTCTATTCAATACATTTTGTGATAAGCTAGTGTACCTACCTACTCAAGGTGATCTGGAAGAGTATAGATATTGCAGGTAGAGTGCTCAATGCCATGGAATACACCAATGCAAGCTGAATTCAGTAACCTACTTGGTATCCTTTACAGTGTAACAGCCATTGAATTGATTTGGTTCTGCAAACGCTAAAGTTCCAGTGAGTAGAAAACGTTATGTTACTGAAAGTAAATTCTTCTGCTTAGTTAGCACACTCATAAAATTGGTTGCAGACTACTCTAAATCATATGCTGTGCATAATAATAAGGTTTACATCATGTTAGCACATACTGGATTTCAGCAAATTTGAACTGTACACTCCATTGAGTTGAATGCTTTACATTCTATTCAATACTGTTTGTGATAAGGTAGTGTAGATAACTAGTGAAGGTGATCTGGAACTGTATAGATATTGCATGTAGAGTGCTCAATGCCATGGAATTCACCAAAGCAACCTGAATTCAGTAACCTACCTAGTACCCTTTACAGTGGAACAGCCATTGAATTGGTTTTGTTCTGCAAACGCTAATGTTCCAGTGAGTAGAAAACGTTATGTTACTGAAAGTAAATTCTTGTGCTTAGTTAGCACACTCATAAAATTGGTTGCAGACTACTCTAAATCATATGCTGTGCATAATAATAAGGTTTACATCATGTTAGCACATACTGGATTTCAGCAAATTTGAACTGTACACTCCATTGAGTTGAATGCTTTACATTCTATTCAATACAGTTTGTGATAAGGTAGTGTATATAACTGCTCAAGGTGAACTGGAACTGTATAGATATTGCATGTAGAGTGCTCAATGCCATGGAATTCACCAATGCAAGCTGAATTCAGTAACCTACCTAGTACCCTTTACACTGGAACAGCCATTGAATTGGTTTTGTTCTGCAAACGCTAATGTTCCACTGTGTAGAAAAGTAGATGTTACTGAAAGTAACATCTTGAGCTTAGTAGGCACACTCATAAAATTGGTTGCAGACTACTCTAAATCATATGCTGTGTATAATAATAAGGTTAACTTCATGTTAGCACATACTTGTTTTCTGCAAATTTGAACTATACAATCCATTGAGTTGAATGCTTCACTTTCTATTCAATACATTTTGTGATAAGCTAGTGTACCTACCTACTCAAGGTGATCTGGAAGAGTATAGATATTGCAGGTAGAGTGCTCAATGCCATGGAATACACCAATGCAAGCTGAATTCAGTAACCTACTTGGTATCCTTTACAGTGGAACAGCCATTGAATTGATTTGGTTCTGCAAACGCTAAAGTTCCAGTGAGTAGAAAACGTTATGTTACTGAAAGTAAATTCTTCTGCTTAGTTAGCACACTCATAAAATTGGTTGCAGACTACTCTAAATCATATGCTGTACATAATAATAAGGTTTAAATCATGTTAGCACATACTGGATTTCAGCAAATTTGAACTGTACACTCCATTGAGTTGAATGCTTTACATTCTATTCAATACAGTTTGTGATAAGGTAGTGTATATAACTGCTCAAGGTGATCTGGAATCTATAGATATTGCATGTAGAGTGCTCAATGCCATGGAATTCACCAATGCAAGCTGAATTCAGTAACCTACCTAGTACCCTTTACACTGGAACAGCCATTGAATTGGTTTTGTTCTGCAAACGCTAATGTTCCACTGTGTAGAAAAGTAGATGTTACTGAAAGTAACATCTTGAGCTTAGTAGGCACACTCATAAAATTGGTTGCAGACTACTCTAAATCATATGGTGAGTATAATATCAAAGTTTACTTCATGTTAGCACATACTTGTTTTCAGCAAATTTGAACTATACACTCCATTGAGTTGAATGCTTTACTTTCTATTGAATACATTTTGTGATAAGCTAGTGTACCTACCTACTCAAGGTGATCTGGAAGAGTATAGATATTGCAGGTAGAGTGCTCAATGCCATGGAATACACCAATGCAAGCTGAATTCAGTAACCTACTTGGTATCCTTTACAGTGGAACAGCCATTGAATTGATTTGGTTCTGCAAACGCTAAAGTTCCAGTGAGTAGAAAACGTTATGTTACTGAAAGTAAATTCTTGTGCTTAGTTAGCACACTCATGAAATTGGTTGCAGACTACTCTAAATCATATGCTGTGCATAATAATAAGGTTTACATCATGTTAGCACATACTGGATTTCAGCAAATTTGAACTGTACACTCCATTGAGTTGAATGCTTTACATTGTATTCAATACAGTTTGTGATAAGGTAGTGTATATAACTGCTCAAGGTGATCTGGAACTGTATAGATATTGCATGTAGTGTGCTCAATGCCATGGAATTCACCAATGCAAGCTGAATTCAGTAACCTACCTAGTACCCTTTACAGTGGAACAGCCATTGAATTGGTTTTGTTCTGCAAACTCTAATGTTCCACTGTGTAGAAAAGTAGATGTTACTGAAAGTAACATCTTGAGCTTAGTAGGCACACTCATAAAATTGGTTGCAGACTACTATAAATCATATGTTGAGTATAATATCAAAGTTTACTTCATGTTAGCACATACTTGTTTTCAGCAAATTTGAACTATACACTCCTTTGAGTTGAATGCTTTACTTTCTATTCAATACATTTTGTGATAAGCTAGTGTACCTACCTACTCAAGGTGATCTGGAAGAGTATAGATATTGCAGGTAGAGTGCTCAATGCCATGGAATACACCAATGCAAGCTGAATTCAGTAAGTACTTGGTATCCTTTACAGTGGAACAGCCATTGAATTGATTTGGTTCTGCAAACGCTAAAGTTCCAGTGAGTAGAAAACGTTATGTTACTGAAAGTAAATTCTTGTGCTTTGTTAGCACACTCATAAAATTGGTTGCAGACTACTCTAAATCATATGCTGTGCATAATAATAAGGTTTACATCATGTTAGCACATACTGGATTTCAGCAAATTTGAACTGTACACTCCATTGAGTTGAATGCTTTACATTGTATTCAATACAGTTTGTGATAAGGTAGTGTCTATAACTGCTCAAGGTGATCTGGAACTGTATAGATATTGCAGGTAGTGTGCTCAATGCCATGGAATTCACCAATGCAAGCTGAATTCAGTAACCTACCTAGTACCCTTTACAGTGGAACAGCCATTGAATTGGTTTTGTTCTGCAAACGCTAATGTTCCACTGTGTAGAAAAGTAGATGTTACTGAAAGTAACATCTTGAGCTTAGTAGGCACACTCATAAAATTGGTTGCAGACTACTCTAAATCATATGCTGTGTATAATAATAAGGTTAACTTCATGTTAGCACATACTTGTTTTCTGCAAATTTGAACTATACAATCCATTGAGTTGAATGCTTTACATTCTATTCAATACATTTTGTGATAAGCTAGTGTAGATAACTACTGAAGGTGATCTGGAACAGTATAGATATTGCATGTAGAGTGCTCAATGCCATGGAATTCACCAATGCAACCTGAATTCAGTAACCTACCTAGTACCCTTTACAGTGGAACAGCCATTGAATTGGTTTTGTTCTGCAAACGCTAATGTTCCAGTGAGTAGAAAACGTTATGTTACTGAAAGTAAATTCTTCTGCTTAGTTAGCACACTCATAAAATTGGTTGCAGACTACTCTAAATCATATGCTGTGCATAATAATAAGGTTTACATCATGTTAGCACATACTGGATTTCAGCAAATTTGAACTATACACTCCATTGAGTTGAATGCTTTACATTCTATTCAATACATTTTGTGATAAGGTAGTGTACCTACCTACTCAAGGTGATCTGGAATCTATAGATATTGCATGTAGAGTGCTCAATGCCATGGAATTCACCAATGCAAGCTGAATTCATTAACCTAACTAGTACCCTTTACACTGGAACAGCCATTGAATTGGTTTTGTTCTGCAAACGCTAATGTTCCACTGTGTAGAAAAGTAGATGTTACTGAAAGTAACATCTTGAGCTTAGTAGGCACACTCATAAAATTGGTTGCAGACTACTCTAAATCATATGTTGAGTATAATATCAAAGTTTACTTCATGTTAGCACATACTTGTTTTCAGCAAATTTGAACTATACACTCCTTTGAGTTGAATGCTTTACTTTCTATTCAATACATTTTGTGATAAGCTAGTGTACCTACCTACTCAAGGTGATCTGGAAGAGTATAGATATTGCAGGTAGAGTGCTCAATGCCATGGAATACACCAATGCAAGCTGAATTCAGTAACTACTTGGTATCCTTTACAGTGGAACAGCCATTCATTTGATTTGGTTCTGCAAACGCTAAAGTTCCAGTGAGTAGAAAACGTTATGTTACTGAAAGTAAATTCTTGTGCTTAGTTAGCACACTCATAAAATTGGTTGCAGACTACTCTAAATCATATGCTGTGCATAATAATAAGGTTTACATCATGTTAGCACATACTGGATTTCAGCAAATTTGAACTGTACACTCCATTGAGTTGAATGCTTTACATTGTATTCAATACAGTTTGTGATAAGGTAGTGTATATAACTGCTCAAGGTGATCTGGAACTGTATAGATATTGCAGGTAGTGTGCTCAATGCCATGGAATTCACCAATGCAAGCTGAATTCAGTAACCTACCTAGTACCCTTTACAGTGGAACAGCCATTGAATTGGTTTTGTTCTGCAAACGCTAATGTTCCACTGTGTAGAAAAGTAGATGTTACTGAAAGTAACATCTTGAGCTTAGTAGGCACACTCATAAAATTGGTTGCAGACTACTCTAAATCATATGCTGTGTATAATAATAAGGTTAACTTCATGTTAGCACATACTTGTTTTCTGCAAATTTGAACTATACAATCCATTGAGTTGAATGCTTTACATTCTATTCAATACATTTTGTGATAAGCTAGTGTAGATAACTACTGAAGGTGATCTGGAACAGTATAGATATTGCATGTAGAGTGCTCAATGCCATGGAATTCACCAATGCAACCTGAATTCAGTAACCTACCTAGTACCCTTTACAGTGGAACAGCCATTGAATTGGTTTTGTTCTGCAAACGCTAATGTTCCAGTGAGTAGAAAACGTTATGTTACTGAAAGTAAATTCTTGTGCTTAGTTAGCACACTCATAAAATTGGTTGCAGACTACTCTAAATCATATGCTGTGCATAATAATAAGGTTTACATCATGTTAGCACATACTGGATTTCAGCAAATTTGAACTATACACTCCATTGAGTTGAATGCTTTACATTCTATTCAATACAGTTTGTGATAAGGTAGTGTATATAACTGCTCAAGGTGATCTGGAACTCTATAGATATTGCATGTAGAGTGCTCACTGCCATGGAATTCACCAATGCAAGCTGAATTCAGTAACCTACCTAGTACCCTTTACACTGGAACAGCTATTGAACTGGTTTTGTTCTGCAAACGCTAATGTTACACTGTGTAGAAAAGTAGATGTTACTGAAAGTAACATCTTGAGCTTAGTAGGCACACTCATAAAATTGGTTGCAGACTACTCTAAATCATATGGTGAGTATAATATCAAAGTTTACTTCATGTTAGCACATACTTGTTTTCAGCAAATTAGAACTATACACTCCTTTCAGTTGAATGCTTTACTTTCTATTCAATACATTTTGTGATAAGGTAGTGTACCTACCTACTCAAGGTGATCTGGAAGAGTATAGATATTGCATGTAGAGTGCTCAATGCCATGGAATTCACCAAAGCAACCTGAATTCAGTAACCTACCTAGTACCCTTTACAGTGGAACAGCCATTGAATTGGTTTTGTTCTGCAAACGCTAATGTTCCAGTGAGTAGAAAACGTTATGTTACTGAAAGTAAATTCTTGTGCTTAGTTAGCACACTCATAAAATCGGTTGCAGACTACTCTAAATCATATGCTGTGCATAATAATAAGGTTTACATCATGTTAGCAAATACTGGATTTCAGCAAATTTGAACTGTACACTGCATTGAGTTGAATGCTTTACATTCTATTCAATACAGTTTGTGATAAGGTAGTGTATATAACTGCTCAAGGTGATCTGGAACTGTATAGATATTGCATGTAGAGTGCTCAATGCCATGGAATTCACCAATGCAAGCTGAATTCAGTAACCTACCTAGTACCCTTTACACTGGAACAGCCATTGAATTGGTTTTGTTCTGCAAACGTTAATGTTCCAGTGAGAAGAAAACGTTATGTTACTTAAAGGAAATTCTGTTGCTTAGTTAGCACACTCATAAAATTGGTTGCAGAATACTCTAAATCATATGGTGAGTATAATATCAAAGTTTACTTCATGTTAGCACATACTTGTTTTCAGCAAATTTGAACTATACACTCCATTGAGTTGAATGCTTTACTTTCTATTGAATACATTTTGTGATAAGCTAGTGTACCTACCTACTCAAGGTGATCTGGAAGAGTATAGATATTGCAGGTAGAGTGCTCAATGCCATGGAATACACCAATGCAAGCTGAATTCAGTAACCTACTTGGTATCCTTTACAGTGGAACAGCCATTGAATTGATTTGGTTCTGCAAACGCTAAAGTTCCAGTGAGTAGAAAACGTTATGTTACTGAAAGTAAATTCTTCTGCTTAGTTAGCACACTCATAAAATTGGTTGCAGACTACTCTAAATCATATGCTGTACATAATAATAAGGTTTACATCATGTTAGCACATACTGGATTTCAGCAAATTTGAACTGTACACTCCCTTGAGTTGAATGCTTTACATTCTATTCAATACAGTTTGTGATAAGTTAGTGTATATAACTGCTCAAGGTGATCTGGAATCTATAGATATTGCATGTAGAGTGCTCAATGCCATGGAATTCACCAATGCAAGCTGAATTCAGTAACCTACCTAGTACCCTTTACACTGGAACAGCCATTGAATTGGTTTTGTTCTGCAAACGCTAATGTTCCACTGTGTAGAAAAGTAGATGTTACTGAAAGTAACATCCTGAGCTTAGTAGGCACACTCATAAAATTGGTTGCAGACTACTCTAAATCATATGGTGAGTATAATATCAAAGTTTACTTCATGTTAGCACATACTTGTTTTCAGCAAATTTGAACTATACACTCCTTTGAGTTGAATGCTTTACTTTCTATTCAATACATTTTGTGATAAGCTAGTGTACCTACCTACTCAAGGTGATCTGGAAGAGTATAGATATTGCAGGTAGAGTGCTCAATGCCATGAAATACACCAATGCAAGCTGAATTCAGTAACTACTTGGTATCCTTTACAGTGGAACAGCCATTGAATTGATTTGGTTCTGCAAACGCTAAAGTTCCAGTGAGCAGAAAACGTTATGTTACTGAAAGTAAATTCTTGTGCTTAGTTAGCACACTCATAAAATTGGTTGCAGACTACTCTAAATCATATGCTGTGTATAATAATAAGGTTAACTTCATGTTAGCACATACTTGTTTTCTGCAAATTTGAACTATACAATCCATTGAGTTGAATGCTTTACATTCTATTCAATACATTTTGTGATAAGCTAGTGTAGATAACTACTGAAGGTGATCTGGAACAGTATAGATATTGCATGTAGAGTGCTCAATGCCATGGAATTCACCAATGCAACCTGAATTCAGTAACCTACCTAGTACCCTTTACAGTGGAACAGCCATTGAATTGGTTTTGTTCTGCAAACGCTAATGTTCCAGTGAGTAGAAAACGTTATGTTACTGAAAGTAAATTCTTGTGCTTAGTTAGCACACTCATAAAATTGGTTGCAGACTACTCTAAATCATATGCTGTGCATAATAATAAGGTTTACATCATGTTAGCACATACTGGATTTCAGCAAATTTGAACTATACACTCCATTGAGTTGAATGCTTTACATTCTATTCAATACAGTTTGTGATAAGGTAGTGTATATAACTGCTCAAGGTGATCTGGAACTCTATAGATATTGCATGTAGAGTGCTCACTGCCATGGAATTCACCAATGCAAGCTGAATTCAGTAACCTACCTAGTACCCTTTACACTGGAACAGCTATTGAACTGGTTTTGTTCTGCAAACGCTAATGTTCCACTGTGTAGAAAAGTAGATGTTACTGAAAGTAACATCTTGAGCTTAGTAGGCACACTCATAAAATTGGTTGCAGACTACTCTAAATCATATGGTGAGTATAATATCAAAGTTTACTTCATGTTAGCACATACTTGTTTTCAGCAAATTAGAACTATACACTCCTTTGAGTTGAATGCTTTACTTTCTATTCAATACATTTTGTGATAAGGTAGTGTACCTACCTACTCAAGGTGATCTGGAAGAGTATAGATATTGCATGTAGAGTGCTCAATGCCATGGAATTCACCAAAGCAACCTGAATTCAGTAACCTACCTAGTACCCTTTACAGTGGAACAGCCATTGAATTGGTTTTGTTCTGCAAACGCTAATGTTCCAGTGAGTAGAAAACGTTATGTTACTGAAAGCAAATTCTTGTGCTTAGTTAGCACACTCATAAAATTGGTTGCGGACTACTCTAAATCATATGCTGTGCATAATAATAAGGTTTACATCATGTTAGCACATACTGGATTTCAGCAAATTTGAACTATACACTCCATTGAGTTGAATGCTTTACATTCTATTCAATACAGTTTGTGATAAGGTAGTGTATATAACTGCTCAAGCTGATCTGGAACTTTAAAGATGTTGCATGTAGAATGCTCAATGCCATGGAATACACCAATGCAAGCTGAATTCAGTAACCTACCTAGTACCCTTTACAGTGGAACAGCCATTGAATTGGTTTTGTTCTGCAAACGCTAATGTTCCAGTGAGAAGAAAACGTTATGTTCCTTAAAGGAAATTCTGGTGCTTAGTTAGCACACTCATAAAATTGGTTGCAGAATACTCTAAATCATATGGTGAGTATAATATCAAAGTTTACTTCATGTTAGCACATACTTGTTTTCAGCAAATTTGAACTATACACTCCATTGAGTTGAATGCTTTACTTTCTATTGAATACATTTTGTGATAAGCTAGTGTACCTACCTACTCAAGGTGATCTGGAAGAGTATAGATATTGCAGGTAGAGTGCTCAATGCCATGGAATACACCAATGCAAGCTGAATTCAGTAACCTACTTGGTATCCTTTACAGTGGAACAGCCATTGAATAGATTTGGTTCTGCAAACGCTAAAGTTCCAGTGAGTAGAAAACGTTATGTTACTGAAAGTAAATTCTTGTGCTTAGTTAGCACACTCATAAAATTGTTTGCAGACTACTCTAAATCATATGCTGTACATAATAATAAGGTTTACATCATGTTAGCACATACTGGATTTCAGCAAATTTGAACTGTACACTCCATTGAGTTGAATGCTTTACATTCTATTCAATACAGTTTGTGATAAGGTAGTGTATATAACTGCTCAAGGTGATCTGGAACTCTATAGATATTGCATGTAGAGTGCACAATGCCATGGAATTCACCAATGCAAGCTGAATTCAGTAACCTACCTAGTACCCTTTACACTGGAACAGCCATTGAATTGGTTTTGTTCTGCAAACGCTAATGTTCCACTGTGTAGAAAAGTAGATGTTACTGAAAGTAACATCTTGAGCTTAGTAGGCACACTCATAAAATTGTTTGCAGACTACTCTAAATCATATGGTGAGTATAATATCAAAGCTTACTTCATGTTAGCACATACTTGTTTTCAGCAAATTTGAACTATACACTCCTTTGAGTTGAATGCTTTACATTCTATTCAATACATTTTGTGATAAGCTAGTGTACCTACCTACTCAAGGTGATCTGGAAGAGTATAGATATTGCAGGTAGAGTGCTCAATGCCATGGAATACACCAATGCAAGCTGAATTGAGTAACTACTTGGTATCCTTTACAGTGGAACAGCCATTGAATTGGTTTTGTTCTGCAAACGCTAATGTTCCACTGTGTAGAAAAGTAGATGTTACTGAAAGTAACATCTTGAGCTTAGTAGGCACACTCATTAAATTGGTTGCAGACTACTCTAAATCATATGCTGTGTATAATAATAAGGTTTACTTCATGTTAGCACATACTTGTTTTCTGCAAATTTGAACTATACAATCCATTGAGTTGAATGCTTCACTTTCTATTCAATACATTTTGTGATAAGCTAGTGTAGATAACTACTGAAGGTGATCTGGAACTGTATAGATATTGCATGTAGAGTGCTCAATGCCATGGAATTCACCAATGCAACCTGAATTCAGTAAGCTACCTAGTACCCTTTACAGTGGAACAGCCATTGAATTGGTTTTGTTTTGCAAACGCTAATGTTCCAGTGAGTAGAAAACGTTATGTTACTGAAAGTAAATTCTTGTGCTTAGTTAGCACACTCATAAAATTGGTTGCGGACTACTCTAAATCATATGCTGTGCATAATAATAAGGTTTACATCATGTTAGCACATACTGGATTTCAGCAAATTTGAACTATACACTCCATTGAGTTGAATGCTTTACATTCTATTCAATACAGTTTGTGATAAGGTAGTGTATATAACTGCTCAAGCTGATCTGGAACTTTATAGATGTTGCATGTAGAATGCTCAATGCCATGGAATACACCAATGCAAGCTGAATTCAGTAACCTACCTAGTACCCTTTACAGTGGAACAGCCATTGAATTGGTTTTGTTCTGCAAACGCTAATGTTCCAGTGAGAAGAAAACGTTATGTTCCTTAAAGGAAATTCTGGTGCTTAGTTAGCACACTCATAAAATTGGTTGCAGACTACTCTAAATCATATGCTGTGCATAATAATAAGGTTTACATCATGTTAGCACATACTGGATTTCAGCAAATTTGAACTATACACTCCATTGAGTTGAATGCTTTACATTCTATTCAATACAGTTTGTGATAAGGTAGTGTATATAACTGCTCAAGGTGATCTGGAACTGTATAGATATTGCATGTAGAGTGCTCAATGCCATGGAATTCACCAATGCAAGCTGAATTCATTAACCTACCTAGTACCCTTTACACTGGAACAGCCATTGAATTGGTTTTGTTCTGCAAACGCTAATGTTCCAGTGAGAAGAAAACGTTATGTTCCTTAAAGGAAATTCTGTTGCTTAGTTAGCACACTCATAAAATTGGTTGCAGAATACTCTAAATCATATGGTGAGTATAATATCAAAGTTTACTTCATGTTAGCACATACTTGTTTTCAGCAAATTTGAACTATACACTCCATTGAGTTGAATGCTTTACTTTCTATTGAATACATTTTGTGATAAGCTAGTGTACCTACCTACTCAAGGTGATCTGGAAGAGTATAGATATTGCAGGTAGAGTGCTCAATGCCATGGAATACACCAATGCAAGCTGAATTCAGTAACCTACTTGGTATCCTTTACAGTGGAACAGCCATTGAATTGATTTGGTTCTGCAAACGCTAATGTTCCAGTGAGTAGAAAACGTTATGTTACTGAAAGTAAATTCTTGTGCTTAGTTAGCACACTCATAAAATTGGTTGCAGACTACTCTAAATCATATGCTGTGCATAATAATAAGGTTTACATCATGTTAGCACATACTGGATTTCAGCAAATTTGCACTGTACACTCCATTGAGTTGAATGCTTTACATTCTATTCAATATAGTTTGTGATAAGGTAGTGTATATAACTGCTCAAGGTGATCTGGAACTGTATAGATATTGCATGTAGAGTGCTCAATGCCATGGAATTCACCAATGCAAGCTGAATTCAATAACCTACCTAGTACCCTTTACAGTGGAACAGCCATTGAATTGGTTTTGTTCTGCAAACGCTAATGTTCCACTGTGTAGAAAAGTAGATGTTACTGAAAGTAACATCTTGAGCTTAGTAGGCACACTCATAAAATTGGTTGCAGACTACTCTAAATCATATGCTGTGCATAATAATAATGTTTACATCATGTTAGCACATACTGGATTTCAGCAAATTTCAACTGTACACTCCATTGAGTTGAATGCTTTACATTCTATTCAATACAGTTTGTGATAAGGTAGTGTATATAACAGCTCAAGGTGATCTGGAACTGAATAGATATTGCATGTAGAGTGCTCAATGCCATGGAATTCACCAATGCAAGCTGAATTCAGTAACCTACCTAGTACCCTTTACAGTGGAACAGCCATTGAATTGGTTTTGTTCTGCAAACGCTAATGTTCCACTGTGTAGAAAAGTAGATGTTACTGAAAGTAACATCTTGAGCTTAGTAGGCACACTCATAAAATTGGTTGCAGACTACTCTAAATCATATGCTGTGTATAATAATAAGGTTTACTTCATGTTAGCACATACTTGTTTTCTGCAAATTTGAACTATACAATCCATTGAGTTGAATGTTCACTTTCTATTCAATACATTTTGTGATAAGCTAGTGTAGATAACTACTGAAGGTGATCTGGAACTGTATAGATATTGCATGTAGAGTGCTCAATGCCATGGAATTCACCAATGCAACCTGAATTCAGTAAGCTACCTAGTACCCTTTACAGTGGAACAGCCATTGAATTGGTTTTGTTTTGCAAACGCTAATGTTCCAGTGAGTAGAAAACGTTATGTTACTGAAAGTAAATTCTTGTGCTTAGTTAGCACACTCATAAAATTGGTTGCGGACTACTCTAAATCATATGCTGTGCATAATAATAAGGTTTACATCATGTTAGCACATACTGGATTTCAGCAAATTTGAACTATACACTCCATTGAGTTGAATGCTTTACATTCTATTCAATACAGTTTGTGATAAGGTAGTGTATATAACTGCTCAAGCTGATCTGGAACTTTAAAGATGTTGCATGTAGAATGCTCAATGCCATGGAATACACCAATGCAAGCTGAATTCAGTAACCTACCTAGTACCCTTTACAGTGGAACAGCCATTGAATTGGTTTTGTTCTGCAAACGCTAATGTTCCAGTGAGAAGAAAACGTTATGTTCCTTAAAGGAAATTCTGGTGCTTAGTTAGCACACTCATAAAATTGTTTGCAGAATACTCTAAATCATATGGTGAGTATAATATCAAAGTTTACTTCATGTTAGCACATACTTGTTTTCAGCAAATTTGAACTATACACTCCATTGAGTTGAATGCTTTACTTTCTATTGAATACATTTTGTGATAAGCTAGTGTACCTACCTACTCAAGGTGATCTGGAAGAGTATAGATATTGCAGGTAGAGTGCTCAATGCCATGGAATACACCAATGCAAGCTGAATTCAGTAACCTACTTGGTATCCTTTACAGTGGAACAGCCATTGAATAGATTTGGTTCTGCAAACGCTAAAGTTCCAGTGAGTAGAAAACGTTATGTTACTGAAAGTAAATTCTTGTGCTTAGTTAGCACACTCATAAAATTGTTTGCAGACTACTCTAAATCATATGCTGTACATAATAATAAGGTTTACATCATGTTAGCACATACTGGATTTCAGCAAATTTGAACTGTACACTCCATTGAGTTGAATGCTTTACATTCTATTCAATACAGTTTGTGATAAGGTAGTGTATATAACTGCTCAAGGTGATCTGGAACTCTATAGATATTGCATGTAGAGTGCTCAATGCCATGGAATTCACCAATGCAAGCTGAATTCAGTAACCTACCTAGTACCCTTTACACTGGAACAGCCATTGAATTGGTTTTGTTCTGCAAACGCTAATGTTCCACTGTGTAGAAAAGTAGATGTTACTGAAAGTAACATCTTGAGCTTAGTAGGCACACTCATAAAATTGGTTGCAGACTACTCTAAATCATATGGTGAGTATAATATCAAAGTTTACTTCATGTTAGCACATACTTGTTTTCAGCAAATTTGAACTATACACTCCTTTGAGTTGAATGCTTTACTTTCTATTCAATACATTTTGTGATAAGCTAGTGTACCTACCTACTCAAGGTGATCTGGAAGAGTATAGATATTGCAGGTAGAGTGCTCAATGCCATGGAATACACCAATGCAAGCTGAATTGAGTAACTACTTGGTATCCTTTACAGTGGAACAGCCATTGAATTGATTTGGTTCTGCAAACGCTAAAGTTCCAGTGAGTAGAAAACGTTATGTTACTGAAAGTAAATTCTTGTGCTTAGTTAGCACACTCATAAAATTGGTTGCAGACTACTCTAAATCATATGCTGTGCATAATAATAAGGTTTACATCATGTTAGCACATACTGGATTTCAGCAAATTTGAACTATACACTCCATTGAGTTGAATGCTTTACATTCTATTCAATACAGTTTGTGATAAGGTAGTGTATATAACTGCTCAAGCTGATCTGGAACTTTATAGATGTTGCATGTAGAATGCTCAATGCCATGGAATACACCAATGCAAGCTGAATTCAGTAACCTACCTAGTACCCTTTACAGTGGAACAGCCATTGAATTGGTTTTGTTCTGCAAGCGCTAATGTTCCAGTGAGAAGAAAACGTTATGTTCCTTAAAGGAAATTCTGGTGCTTAGTTAGCACACTCATAAAATTGGTTGCAGAATACTCTAAATCATATGGTGAGTATAATATCAAAGTTTACTTCATGTTAGCACATACTTGTTTTCAGCAAATTTGAACTATACACTCCATTGAGTTGAATGCTTTACTTTCTATTCAATACAGTTTGTGATAAGGTAGTGTATATAATTGCTCAAGGTGATCTGGAACTCTATAGATATTGCATGTAGAGTGCTCAATGCCATGGAATTCACCAATGCAAGCTGAATTCAGTAACCTACCTAGTACCCTTTACACTGGAACAGCCATTGAATTGGTTTTGTTCTGCAAACGCTAATGTTCCACTGTGTAGAAAAGTAGATGTTACTGAAAGTAACATCTTGAGCTTAGTAGGCACACTCATAAAATTGGTTGCAGACTACTCTAAATCATATGGTGAGTATAATATCAAAGTTTACTTCATGTTAGCACATACTTGTTTTCAGCAAATTTGAAATATACACTCCTTTGAGTTGAATGCTTTACTTTCTATTCAATACATTTTGTGATAAGCTAGTGTACCTACCTACTCAAGGTGATCTGGAAGAGTATAGATATTGCAGGTAGAGTGCTCAATGCCATGGAATACACCAATGCAAGCTGAATTCAGTAACCTACCTAGTACCCTTTACAGTGGAACAGCCATTGAATTGGTTTTGTTCTGCAAACGCTAATGTTCCACTGTGTAGAAAAGTAGATGTTACTGAAAGTAACATCTTGAGCTTAGTAGGCACACTCATTAAATTGGTTGCAGACTACTCTAAATCATATGCTGTGTATAATAATAAGGTTAACTTCATGTTAGCACATACTTGTTTTCTGCAAATTTGAACTATACAATCCATTGAGTTGAATGCTTCACTTTCTATTCAATACAGTTTGTGATAAGGTAGTGTATATAAGTGCTCAAGGTGATCTGGAACTGTATAGATATTGCATGTAGAGTGCTCAATGCCATGGAATTCACCAATGCAACCTGAATTCAGTAACCTACCTAGTACCCTTTACAGTGGAACAGCCATTGAATTGGTTTTGTTCTGCAAACGCTAATGTTCCAGTGAGTAGAAAACGTTATGTTCCTTAAAGGAAATTCTGTTGCTTAGTTAGCACACTCATAAAATTGGTTGCAGACTACTCTAAATCATATGCTTTGCATAATAATAAGGTTTACATCATGTTAGCACATACTGGATTTCAGCAAATTTGAACTATACACTCCATTGAGTTGAATGCTTTACATTCTATTCAATACAGTTTGTGATAAGGTAGTGTATATAACTGCTCAAGCTGATCTGGAACTTTATAGATGTTGCATGTAGAATGCTCAATGCCATGGAATACACCAATGCAAGCTGAATTCAGTAACCTACCTAGTACCCTTTACAGTGGAACAGCCATTGAATTGGTTTTGTTCTGCAAACGCTAATGTTCCAGTGAGAAGAAAACGTTATGTTCCTTAAAGGAAATTCTGGTGCTTAGTTAGCACACTCATAAAATTGGTTGCAGACTACTCTAAATCATATGCTGTGCATAATAATAAGGTTTACATCATGTTAGCACATACTGGATTTCAGCAAATTTGAACTATACACTCCATTGAGTTGAATGCTTTACATTCTATTCAATACAGTTTGTGATAAGGTAGTGTATATAACTGCTCAAGGTGATCTGGAACTGTATAGATATTGCATGTAGAGTGCTCAATGCCATGGAATTCACCAATGCAAGCTGAATTCATTAACCTACCTAGTACCCTTTACACTGGAACAGCCATTGAATTGGTTTTGTTCTGCAAACGCTAATGTTCCAGTGAGAAGAAAACGTTATGTTCCTTAAAGGAAATTCTGTTGCTTAGTTAGCACACTCATAAAATTGGTTGCAGAATACTCTAAATCATATGGTGAGTATAATATCAAAGTTTACTTCATGTTAGCACATACTTGTTTTCAGCAAATTTGAACTATACACTCCATTGAGTTGAATGCTTTACTTTCTATTGAATACATTTTGTGATAAGCTAGTGTACCTACCTACTCAAGGTGATCTGGAAGAGTATAGATATTGCAGGTAGAGTGTTCAATGCCATGGAATACACCAATGCAAGCTGAATTCAGTAACCTACTTGGTATCCTTTACAGTGGAACAGCCATTGAATTGATTTGGTTCTGCAAACGCTAATGTTCCAGTGAGTAGAAAACGTTATGTTACTGAAAGTAAATTCTTGTGCTTAGTTAGCACACTCATAAAATTGGTTGCAGACTACTCTAAATCATATGCTGTGCATAATAATAAGGTTTACATCATGTTAGCACATACTGGATTTCAGCAAATTTGCACTGTACACTCCATTGAGTTGAATGCTTTACATTCTATTCAATATAGTTTGTGATAAGGTAGTGTATATAACTGCTCAAGGTGATCTGGAACTGTATAGATATTGCATGTAGAGTGCTCAATGCCATGGAATTCACCAATGCAAGCTGAATTCAATAACCTACCTAGTACCCTTTACAGTGGAACAGCCATTGAATTGGTTTTGTTCTGCAAATGCTAATGTTCCACTGTGTAGAAAAGTAGATGTTACTGAAAGTAACATCTTGAGCTTAGTAGGCACACTCATAAAATTGGTTGCAGACTACTCTAAATCATATGCTGTGCATAATAATAATGTTTACATCATGTTAGCACATACTGGATTTCAGCAAATTTCAACTGTACACTCCATTGAGTTGAATGCTTTACATTCTATTCAATACAGTTTGTGATAAGGTAGTGTATATAACAGCTCAAGGTGATCTGGAACTGAATAGATATTGCATGTAGAGTGCTCAATGCCATGGAATTCACCAATGCAAGCTGAATTCAGTAACCTACCTAGTACCCTTTACAGTGGAACAGCCATTGAATTGGTTTTGTTCTGCAAACGCTAATGTTCCACTGTGTAGAAAAGTAGATGTTACTGAAAGTAACATCTTGAGCTTAGTAGGCACACTCATAAAATTGGTTGCAGACTACTCTAAATCATATGCTGTGTATAATAATAAGGTTTACTTCATGTTAGCACATACTTGTTTTCTGCAAATTTGAACTATACAATCCATTGAGTTGAATGCTTCACTTTCTATTCAATACATTTTGTGATAAGCTAGTGTAGATAACTACTGAAGGTGATCTGGAACTGTATAGATATTGCATGTAGAGTGCTCAATGCCATGGAATTCACCAATGCAACCTGAATTCAGTAAGCTACCTAATACCCTTTACAGTGGAACAGCCATTGAATTGGTTTTGTTTTGCAAACGCTAATGTTCCAGTGAGTAGAAAACGTTATGTTACTGAAAGCAAATTCTTGTGCTTAGTTAGCACACTCATAAAATTGGTTGCGGACTACTCTAAATCATATGCTGTGCATAATAATAAGGTTTACATCATGTTAGCACATACTGGATTTCAGCAAATTTGAACTATACACTCCATTGAGTTGAATGCTTTACATTCTATTCAATACAGTTTGTGATAAGGTAGTGTATATAACTGCTCAAGCTGATCTGGAACTTTAAAGATGTTGCATGTAGAATGCTCAATGCCATGGAATACACCAATGCAAGCTGAATTCAGTAACCTACCTAGTACCCTTTACAGTGGAACAGCCATTGAATTGGTTTTGTTCTGCAAACGCTAATGTTCCAGTGAGAAGAAAACGTTATGTTCCTTAAAGGAAATTCTGGTGCTTAGTTAGCACACTCATAAAATTGGTTGCAGAATACTCTAAATCATATGGTGAGTATAATATCAAAGTTTACTTCATGTTAGCAGATACTTGTTTTCAGCAAATTTGAACTATACACTCCATTGAGTTGAATGCTTTACTTTCTATTGAATACATTTTGTGATAAGCTAGTGTACCTACCTACTCAAGGTGATCTGGAAGAGTATAGATATTGCAGGTAGAGTGCTCAATGCCATGGAATACACCAATGCAAGCTGAATTCAGTAACCTACTTGGTATCCTTTACAGTGGAACAGCCATTGAATAGATTTGGTTCTGCAAACGCTAAAGTTCCAGTGAGTAGAAAACGTTATGTTACTGAAAGTAAATTCTTGTGCTTAGTTAGCACACTCATAAAATTGTTTGCAGACTACTCTAAATCATATGCTGTACATAATAATAAGGTTTACATCATGTTAGCACATACTGGATTTCAGCAAATTTGAACTGTACACTCCATTGAGTTGAATGCTTTACATTCTATTCAATACAGTTTGTGATAAGGTAGTGTATATAACTGCTCAAGGTGATCTGGAACTCTATAGATATTGCATGTAGAGTGCTCAATGCCATGGAATTCACCAATGCAAGCTGAATTCAGTAACCTACCTAGTACCCTTTACACTGGAACAGCCATTGAATTGGTTTTGTTCTGCAAACGCTAATGTTCCACTGTGTAGAAAAGTAGATGTTACTGAAAGTAACATCTTGAGCTTAGTAGGCACACTCATAAAATTGGTTGCAGACTACTCTAAATCATATGGTTAGTATAATATCAAAGTTTACTTCATGTTAGCACATACTTGTTTTCAGTAAATTTGAACTATACACTCCTTTGAGTTGAATGCTTTACTTTCTATTCAATACATTTTGTGATAAGCTAGTGTACCTACCTACTCAAGGTGATCTGGAAGAGTATAGATATTGCAGGTAGAGTGCTCAATGCCATGGAATACACCAATGCAAGCTGAATTGAGTAACTACTTGGTATCCTTTACAGTGGAACAGCCATTGAATTGGTTTTGTTCTGCAAACGCTAATGTTCCACTGTGTAGAAAAGTAGATGTTACTGAAAGTAACATCTTGAGCTTAGTAGGCACACTCATTAAATTGGTTGCAGACTACTCTAAATCATATGCTGTGTATAATAATAAGGTTTACTTCATGTTAGCACATACTTGTTTTCTGCAAATTTGAACTATACAATCCATTGAGTTGAATGCTTCACTTTCTATTCAATACATTTTGTGATAAGCTAGTGTAGATAACTACTGAAGGTGATCTGGAACTGTATAGATATTGCATGTAGAGTGCTCAATGCCATGGAATTCACCAATGCAACCTGAATTCAGTAAGCTACCTAGTACCCTTTACAGTGGAACAGCCATTGAATTGGTTTTGTTTTGCAAACGCTAATGTTCCAGTGAGTAGAAAACGTTATGTTACTGAAAGTAAATTCTTGTGCTTAGTTAGCACACTCATAAAATTGGTTGCGGACTACTCTAAATCATATGCTGTGCATAATAATAAGGTTTACATCATGTTAGCACATACTGGATTTCAGCAAATTTGAACTATACACTCCATTGAGTTGAATGCTTTACATTCTATTCAATACAGTTTGTGATAAGGTAGTGTATATAACTGCTCAAGCTGATCTGGAACTTTAAAGATGTTGCATGTAGAATGCTCAATGCCATGGAATACACCAATGCAAGCTGAATTCAGTAACCTACCTAGTACCCTTTACAGTGGAACAGCCATTGAATTGGTTTTGTTCTGCAAACGCTAATGTTCCAGTGAGAAGAAAACGTTATGTTCCTTAAAGGAAATTCTGGTGCTTAGTTAGCACACTCATAAAATTGGTTGCAGAATACTCTAAATCATATGGTGAGTATAATATCAAAGTTTACTTCATGTTAGCACATACTTGTTTTCAGCAAATTTGAACTATACACTCCATTGAGTTGAATGCTTTACTTTCTATTGAATACATTTTGTGATAAGCTAGTGTACCTACCTACTCAAGGTGATCTGGAAGAGTATAGATATTGCAGGTAGAGTGCTCAATGCCATGGAATACACCAATGCAAGCTGAATTCAGTAACCTACTTGGTATCCTTTACAGTGGAACAGCCATTGAATTGATTTGGTTCTGCAAACGCTAATGTTCCAGTGAGTAGAAAACGTTATGTTACTGAAAGTAAATTCTTGTGCTTAGTTAGCACACTCATAAAATTGGTTGCAGACTACTCTAAATCATATGCTGTGCATAATAATAAGGTTTACATCATGTTAGCACATATTGGATTTCAGCAAATTTGCACTGTACACTCCATTGAGTTGAATGCTTTACATTCTATTCAATATAGTTTGTGATAAGGTAGTGTATATAACTGCTCAAGGTGATCTGGAACTGTATAGATATTGCATGTAGAGTGCTCAATGCCATGGAATTCACCAATGCAAGCTGAATTCAATAACCTACCTAGTACCCTTTACAGTGGAACAGCCATTGAATTGGTTTTGTTCTGCAAACGCTAATGTTCCACTGTGTAGAAAAGTAGATGTTACTGAAAGTAACATCTTGAGCTTAGTAGGCACACTCATAAAATTGGTTGCAGACTACTCTAAATCATATGCTGTGCATAATAATAATGTTTACATCATGTTAGCACATACTGGATTTCAGCAAATTTCAACTGTACACTCCATTGAGTTGAATGCTTTACATTCTATTCAATACAGTTTGTGATAAGGTAGTGTATATAACAGCTCAAGGTGATCTGGAACTGAATAGATATTGCATGTAGAGTGCTCAATGCCATGGAATTCACCAATGCAACCTGAATTCAGTAAGCTACCTAGTACCCTTTACAGTGGAACAGCCATTGAATTGGTTTTGTTTTGCAAACGCTAATGTTCCAGTGAGTAGAAAACATTATGTTACTGAAAGTAAATTCTTGTGCTTAGTTAGCACACTCATAAAATTGGTTGCGGACTACTCTAAATCATATGCTGTGCATAATAATAAGGTTTACATCATGTTAGCACATACTGGATTTCAGCAAATTTGAACTATACACTCCATTGAGTTGAATGCTTTACATTCTATTCAATACAGTTTGTGATAAGGTAGTGTATATAACTGCTCAAGCTGATCTGGAACTTTAAAGATGTTGCATGTAGAATGCTCAATGCCATGGAATACACCAATGCAAGCTGAATTCAGTAACCTACCTAGTACCCTTTACAGTGGAACAGCCATTGAATTGGTTTTGTTCTGCAAACGCTAATGTTCCAGTGAGAAGAAAACGTTATGTTCCTTAAAGGAAATTCTGGTGCTTAGTTAGCACACTCATAAAATTGGTTGCAGAATACTCTAAATCATACGGTGAGTATAATATCAAAGTTTACTTCATGTTAGCACATACTTGTTTTCAGCAAATTTGAACTATACACTCCATTGAGTTGAATGCTTTACTTTCTATTGAATACATTTTGTGATAAGCTAGTGTACCTACCTACTCAAGGTGATCTGGAAGAGTATAGATATTGCAGGTAGAGTGCTCAATGCCATGGAATACACCAATGCAAGCTGAATTCAGTAACCTACTTGGTATCCTTTACAGTGGAACAGCCATTGAATAGATTTGGTTCTGCAAACGCTAAAGTTCCAGTGAGTAGAAAACGTTATGTTACTGAAAGTAAATTCTTGTGCTTAGTTAGCACACTCATAAAATTGTTTGCAGACTACTCTAAATCATATGCTATACATAATAATGTTTACATCATGTTAGCACATACTGGATTTCAGCAAATTTGAACTGTACACTCCATTGAGTTGAATGCTTTACATTCTATTCAATACAGTTTGTGATAAGGTAGTGTATATAACTGCTCAAGGTGATCTGGAACTCTATAGATATTGCATGTAGAGTGCTCAATGCCATGGAATTCACCAATGCAAGCTGAATTCAGTAACCTACCTAGTACCCTTTACACTGGAACAGCCATTGAATTGGTTTTGTTCTGCAAACGCTAATGTTCCACTGTGTAGAAAAGTAGATGTTACTGAAAGTAACATCTTGAGCTTAGTAGGCACACTCATAAAATTGGTTGCAGACTACTCTAAATCATATGGTGAGTATAATATCAAAGTTTACTTCATGTTAGCACATACTTGTTTTCAGCAAATTTGAACTATACACTCCTTTGAGTTGAAAGCTTTACTTTCTATTCAATACATTTTGTGATAAGCTAGTGTACCTACCTACTCAAGGTGATCTGGAAGAGTATAGATATTGCAGGTAGAGTGCTCAATGCCATGGAATACACCAATGCAAGCTGAATTGAGTAACTACTTGGTATCCTTTACAGTGGAACAGCCATTGAATTGATTTGGTTCTGCAAACGCTAAAGTTCCAGTGAGTAGAAAACGTTATGTTACTGAAAGTAAATTCTTGTGCTTAGTAGGCACACTCATTAAATTGGTTGCAGACTACTCTAAATCATATGCTGTGTATAATAATAAGGTTTACTTCATGTTAGCACATACTTGTTTTCTGCAAATTTGAACTCTACAATCCATTGAGTTGAATGCTTCACTTTCCATTCAATACACTTTGTGATAAGCTAGTGTAGATAACTACTGAAGGTGATCTGGAACTGTATAGATATTGCATGTAGAGTGCTCAATGCCATGGAATTCACCAATGCAACCTGAATTCAGAAACCTACCTAGTACCCTTTACAGTGGAATAGCCATTGAATTGCTTTTGTTCTGCAAACGCTAATGTTCCAGTGAGTAGAAAACGTTATGTTACTGAAAGTAAATTCTTGTGCTTAGTTAGCACACTCATAAAATTGTTGCAGAATACTCTCAATCATATGCTGTGCATAATAATAAGGTTTACATCATGTTAGCACATACTGGATTTCAGCAAATTTGAACTATACACTCCATTGAGTTGAATGCTTTACATTCTATTCAATACAGTTTGTGATAAGGTAGTGTATATAACTGCTCAAGCTGATCTGGAACTTTATAGATGTTGCATGTAGAATGCTCAATGCCATGGAATACACCAATGCAAGCTGAATTCAGTAACCTACCTAGTACCCTTTACAGTGGAACAGCCATTGAATTGGTTTTGTTCTGCAAACGCTAATGTTCCAGTGAGTAGAAAACGTTATGTTCCTTAAAGGAAATTCTGGTGCTTAGTTAGCACACTCATAAAATTGGTTGCAGAATACTCTAAATCATATGGTGAGTATAATATCAAAGTTTACTTCATGTTAGCACATACTTGTTTTCAGCAAATTTGAACTATACACTCCATTGAGTTGAATGCTTTACTTTCTATTGAATACATTTTGTGATAAGCTAGTGTACCTACCTACTCAAGGTGATCTGGAAGAGTATAGATATTGCAGGTAGAGTGCTCAATGCCATGGAATACACCAATGCAAGCTGAATTCAGTAACCTACTTGGTATCCTTTACAGTGGAACAGCCATTGAATTGATTTGGTTCTGCCAACGCTAAAGTTCCAGTGAGTAGAAAACGTTATGTTACTGAAAGTAAATTCTTGTGCTTAGTTAGCACACTCATAAAATTGGTTGCAGACTACTCTAAATCATATGTTTTACATAATAATAAGGTTTACATCATGTTAGCACATACTGGATTTCAGCAAATTTGAACTGTACACTCCATTGAGTTGAAAGCTTTACATTCTATTCAATACAGTTTGTGATAAGGTAGTGTATATAACTGCTCAAGGTGATCTGGAACTCTATAGATATTGCATGTAAAGTGCTCAATGCCATGGAAATCACCAATGCAAGCTGAATTCAGTAACCTACCTAGTACGCTTTACACTGGAACAGCCATTGAATTGGTTTTGTTCTGCAAAAGCTAATGTTCCACTGTGTAGAAAAGTAGATGTTACTGAAAGTAACATCTTGAGCTTAGTAGGCACACTCATAAAATTGGTTGCAGACTACTCTACATCATATGGTGAGTATAATATCAAAGTTTACTTCATGTTAGCACATACTTGTTTTCAGCAAATCTGAACTATACACTCCTTTGAGTTGAATGCTTTACTTTCTATTCAAAACATTTTGTGATAAGCTAGTGTACCTACCTACTCAAGGTGATCTGGAAGAGTATAGATATTGCAGGTAGAGTGCTCAATGCCATGGAATACACCAATGCAAGCTGAATTGAGTAACTACTTGGTATCCTTTACAGTGGAACAGCCATTGAATTGATTTGGTTCTGCAAACGCTAAAGTTCCAGTGAGTAGAAAACGTTATGTTACTGAAAGTAAATTCTTGTGCTTAGTTAGCACACTCATAAAATTGGTTGCAGACTACTCTAAATCATATGCTGTGCATAATAATAAGGTTTACATCATGTTAGCACATACTGGATTTCAGCAAATTTGAACTATACACTCCATTGAGTTGAATGCTTTACATTCTATTCAATATAGTTTGTGATAAGGTAGTGTATATAACTGCTCAAGCTGATCTGGAACTTTATAGATGTTGCATGTAGAATGCTCAATGCCATGGAATACACCAATGCAAGCTGAATTCAGTAACCTACCTAGTACCTTTTACAGTGGAACAGCCATTGAATTGGTTTTGTTCTGCAAACGCTAATGTTCCAGTGAGAAGAAAACGTTATGTTCCTTAAAGGAAATTCTGGTGCTTAGTTAGCACACTCATAAAATTGGTTGCAGAATACTCTAAATCATATGGTGAGTATAATATCAAAGTTTACTTCATGTTAGCACATACTTGTTTTCAGCAAATTTGAACTATACACTCCATTGAGTTGAATGCTTTACTTTCTATTCAATACATTTTGTGATAAGCTAGTGTACCTACCTACTCAAGGTGATCTGGAAGAGTATAGATATTGCAGGTAGAGTGCTCAATGCCATGGAATACACCAATGCAAGCTGAATTCAGTAACCTACTTGGTATCCTTTACAGTGGAACAGCCATTGAATTGATTTGGTTCTGCAAACGCTAAAGTTCCAGTGAGTAGAAAACGTTATGTTACTGAAAGTAAATTCTTCTGCTTAGTTAGCACACTCATAAAATTGGTTGCAGACTACTCTAAATCATATGCTGTACATAATAATAAGGTTTACATCATGTTAGCACATACTGGATTTCAGCAAATTTGAACTGTACACTCCATTGAGTTGAATGCTTTACATTCTATTCAATACAGTTTGTGATAAGGTAGTGTATATAATTGCTCAAGGTGATCTGGAACTCTATAGATATTGCATGTAGAGTGCTCAATGCCATGGAATTCACCAATGCAAGCTGAATTCAGTAACCTACCTAGTACCCTTTACACTGGAACAGCCATTGAATTGGTTTTGTTCTGCAAACGCTAATGTTCCACTGTGTAGAAAAGTAGATGTTACTGAAAGTAACATCTTGAGCTTAGTAGGCACACTCATAAAATTGGTTGCAGACTACTCTAAATCATATGGTGAGTATAATATCAAAGTTTACTTCATGTTAGCACATACTTGTTTTCAGCAAATTTGAAATATACACTCCTTTGAGTTGAATGCTTTACTTTCTATTCAATACATTTTGTGATAAGCTAGTGTACCTACCTACTCAAGGTGATCTGGAAGAGTATAGATATTGCAGGTAGAGTGCTCAATGCCATGGAATACACCAATGCAAGCTGAATTCAGTAACCTACCTAGTACCCTTTACAGTGGAACAGCCATTGAATTGGTTTTGTTCTGCAAACGCTAATGTTCCACTGTGTAGAAAAGTAGATGTTACTGAAAGTAACATCTTGAGCTTAGTAGGCACACTCATTAAATTGGTTGCAGACTACTCTAAATCATATGCTGTGTATAATAATAAGGTTAACTTCATGTTAGCACATACTTGTTTTCTGCAAATTTGAACTATACAATCCATTGAGTTGAATGCTTCACTTTCTATTCAATACATTTTGTGATAAGCTAGTGTAGATAACTACTGAAGGTGATCTGGAACTGTATAGATATTGCATGTAGAGTGCTCAATGCCATGGAATACACCAATGCAAGCTGAATTCAGTAACCTACCTAGTACCCTTTACTCTGGAACAGCCATTGAATTGGTTTTGTTCTGCAAACGCTAATGTTCCACTGTGTAGAAAAGTAGTTGTTACTGAAAGTAACATCTTGAGCTTAGTAGGCACACTCATAAAATTGGTTGCAGACTACTCTAAATCATATGGTGAGTATAATATCAAAGTATACTTCATGTTAGCACATACTTGTTTTCAGCAAATTTGAACTATACACTCCTTTGAGTTGAATGCTTTACTTTCTATTCAATACATTTTGTGATAAGCTAGTATACCTACCTACTCAAGGTGATCTGGAAGAGTATAGATATTGCAGGTAGAGTGCTCAATGCCATGGAATACACCAATGCAAGCTGAATTCAGTAACCTACCTAGTACCCTTTACAGTGGAACAGCCATTGAATTGGTTTTGTTCTGCAAACGCTAATGTTCCACTGTGTAGAAAAGTAGATGTTACTGAAAGTAACATCTTGAGCTTAGTAGGCACACTCATTAAATTGGTTGCAGACTACTCTAAATCATATGCTGTGTATAATAATAAGGTTAACTTCATGTTAGCACATACTTGTTTTCTGCAAATTTGAACTATACAATCCATTGAGTTGAATGCTTCACTTTCTATTCAATACAGTTTGTGATAAGGTAGTGTATATAAGTGCTCAAGGTGATCTGGAACTGTATAGATATTGCATGTAGAGTGCTCAATGCCATGGAATTCACCAATGCAACCTGAATTCAGTAACCTACCTAGTACCCTTTACAGTGGAACAGCCATTGAATTGTTTTTGTTCTGCAAACGCTAATGTTCCAGTGAGTAGAAAACGTTATGTTCCTTAAAGGAAATTCTGTTGCTTAGTTAGCACACTCATAAAATTGGTTGCAGACTACTCTAAATCATATGCTTTGCATAATAATAAGGTTTACATCATGTTAGCACATACTGGATTTCAGCAAATTTGAACTATACACTCCATTGAGTTGAATGCTTTACATTCTATTCAATACAGTTTGTGATAAGGTAGTGTATATAACTGCTCAAGCTGATCTGGAACTTTATAGATGTTGCATGTAGAATGCTCAATGCCATGGAATACACCAATGCAAGCTGAATTCAGTAACCTACCTAGTACCCTTTACAGTGGAACAGCCATTGAATTGGTTTTGTTCTGCAAACGCTAATGTTCCAGTGAGAAGAAAACGTTATGTTCCTTAAAGGAAATTCTGGTGCTTAGTTAGCACACTCATAAAATTGGTTGCAGACTACTCTAAATCATATGCTGTGCATAATAATAAGGTTTACATCATGTTAGCACATACTGGATTTCAGCAAATTTGAACTATACACTCCATTGAGTTGAATGCTTTACATTCTATTCAATACAGTTTGTGATAAGGTAGTGTATATAACTGCTCAAGGTGATCTGGAACTGTATAGATATTGCATGTAGAGTGCTCAATGCCATGGAATTCACCAATGCAAGCTGAATTCATTAACCTACCTAGTACCCTTTACACTGGAACAGCCATTGAATTGGTTTTGTTCTGCAAACGCTAATGTTCCAGTGAGAAGAAAACGTTATGTTCCTTAAAGGAAATTCTGTTGCTTAGTTAGCACACTCATAAAATTGGTTGCAGAATACTCTAAATCATATGGTGAGTATAATATCAAAGTTTACTTCATGTTAGCACATACTTGTTTTCAGCAAATTTGAACTATACACTCCATTGAGTTGAATGCTTTACTTTCTATTGAATACATTTTGTGATAAGCTAGTGTACCTACCTACTCAAGGTGATCTGGAAGAGTATAGATATTGCAGGTAGAGTGCTCAATGCCATGGAATACACCAATGCAAGCTGAATTCAGTAACCTACTTGGTATCCTTTACAGTGGAACAGCCATTGAATTGATTTGGTTCTGCAAACGCTAATGTTCCAGTGAGTAGAAAACGTTATGTTACTGAAAGTAAATTCTTGTGCTTAGTTAGCACACTCATAAAATTGGTTGCAGACTACTCTAAATCATATGCTGTGCATAATAGTAAGGTTTACATCATGTTAGCACATACTGGATTTCAGCAAATTTGCACTGTACACTCCATTGAGTTGAATGCTTTACATTCTATTCAATATAGTTTGTGATAAGGTAGTGTATATAACTGCTCAAGGTGATCTGGAACTGTATAGATATTGCATGTAGAGTGCTCAATGCCATGGAATTCACCAATGCAAGCTGAATTCAATAACCTACCTAGTACCCTTTACAGTGGAACAGCCATTGAATTGGTTTTGTTCTGCAACCGCTAATGTTCCACTGTGTAGAAAAGTAGATGTTACTGAAAGTAACATCTTGAGCTTAGTAGGCACACTCATAAAATTGGTTGCAGACTACTCTAAATCATATGCTGTGCATAATAATAATGTTTACATCATGTTAGCACATACTGGATTTCAGCAAATTTCAACTGTACACTCCATTGAGTTGAATGCTTTACATTCTATTCAATACAGTTTGTGATAAGGTAGTGTATATAACAGCTCAAGGTGATCTGGAACTGAATAGATATTGCATGTAGAGTGCTCAATGCCATGGAATTCACCAATGCAAGCTGAATTCAGTAACCTACCTAGTACCCTTTACAGTGGAACAGCCATTGAATTGGTTTTGTGCTGCAAACGCTAATGTTCCACTGTGTAGAAAAGTAGATGTTACTGAAAGTAACATCTTGAGCTTAGTAGGCACACTCATAAAATTGGTTGCAGACTACTCTAAATCATATGCTGTGTATAATAATAAGGTTTACTTCATGTTAGCACATACTTGTTTTCTGCAAATTTGAACTATACAATCCATTGAGTTGAATGCTTCACTTTCTATTCAATACATTTTGTGATAAGCTAGTGTAGATAACTACTGAAGGTGAACTGGAACTGTATAGATATTGCATGTAGAGTGCTCAATGCCATGGAATTCACCAATGCAACCTGAATTCAGTAAGCTACCTAGTACCCTTTACAGTGGAACAGCCATTGAATTGGTTTTGTTTTGCAAACGCTAATGTTCCAGTGAGTAGAAAACGTTATGTTACTGAAAGTAAATTCTTGTGCTTAGTTAGCACACTCATAAAATTGGTTGCGGACTACTCTAAATCATATGCTGTGCATAATAATAAGGTTTACATCATGTTAGCACATACTGGATTTCAGCAAATTTGAACTATACACTCCATTGAGTTGAATGCTTTACATTCTATTCAATACAGTTTGTGATAAGGTAGTGTATATAACTGCTCAAGCTGATCTGGAACTTTAAAGATGTTGCATGTAGAATGCTCAATGCCATGGAATACACCAATGCAAGCTGAATTCAGTAACCTACCTAGTACCCTTTACAGTGGAACAGCCATTGAATTGGTTTTGTTCTGCAAACGCTAATGTTCCAGTGAGAAGAAAACGTTATGTTCCTTAAAGGAAATTCTGGTGCTTAGTTAGCACACTCATAAAATTGGTTGCAGAATACTCTAAATCATATGGTGAGTATAATATCAAAGTTTACTTCATGTTAGCACATACTTGTTTTCAGCAAATTTGAACTATACACTCCATTGAGTTGAATGCTTTACTTTCTATTCAATACATTTTGTGATAAGCTAGTGTACCTACCTACTCAAGGTGATCTGGAAGAGTATAGATATTGCAGGTAGAGTGCTCAATGCCATGGAATACACCAATGCAAGCTGAATTCAGTAACCTACTTGGTATCCTTTACAGTGGAACAGCCATTGAATTGATTTGGTTCTGCAAACGCTAAAGTTCCAGTGAGTAGAAAACGTTATGTTACTGAAAGTAAATTCTTGTGCTTAGTTAGCACACTCATAAAATTGTTTGCAGACTACTCTAAATCATATGCTGTACATAATAATAAGGTTTACATCATGTTAGCACATACTGGATTTCAGCAAATTTGAACTGTACACTCCATTGAGTTGAATGCTTTACATTCTATTCAATACAGTTTGTGATAAGGTAGTGTATATAACTGCTCAAGGTGATCTGGAACTCTATAGATATTGCATGTAGAGTGCTCAATGCCATGGAATTCACCAATGCAAGCTGAATTCAGTAACCTACCTAGTACCCTTTACACTGGAACAGCCATTGAATTGGTTTTGTTCTGCAAACGCTAATGTTCCACTGTGTAGAAAAGTAGATGTTACTGAAAGTAACATCTTGAGCTTAGTAGGCACACTCATAAAATTGGTTGCAGACTACTCTAAATCATATGGTGAGTATAATATCAAAGTTTACTTCATGTTAGCACATACTTGTTTTCAGCAAATTTGAACTATACACTCCTTTGAGTTGAATGCTTTACTTTCTATTCAATACATTTTGTGATAAGCTAGTGTACCTACCTACTCAAGGTGATCTGGAAGAGTATAGATATTGCAGGTAGAGTGCTCAATGCCATGGAATACACCAATGCAAGCTGAATTGAGTAACTACTTGGTATCCTTTACAGTGGAACAGCCATTGAATTGATTTGGTTCTGCAAACGCTAAAGTTCCAGTGAGTAGAAAACGTTATGTTACTGAAAGTAAATTCTTGTGCTTAGTAGGCACACTCATTAAATTGGTTGCAGACTACTCTAAATCATATGCTGTGTATAATAATAAGGTTTACTTCATGTTAGCACATACGTTTTCTGCAAATTTGAACTCTACAATCCATTGAGTTGAATGCTTCACTTTCCATTCAATACACTTTGTGATAAGCTAGTGTAGATAACTACTGAAGGTGATCTGGAACTGTATAGATATTGCATGTAGAGTGCTCAATGCCATGGAATTCACCAATGCAACCTGAATTCAGAAACCTACCTAGTACCCTTTACAGTGGAACAGCCATTGAATTGGTTTTGTTCTGCAAACGCTAATGTTCCAGTGAGAAGAAAACGTTATGTTACTGAAAGTAAATTCTTGTGCTTAGTTAGCACACTCATAAAATTGTTGCAGAATACTCTCAATCATATGCTGTGCATAATAATAAGGTTTACATCATGTTAGCACATACTGGATTTCAGCAAATTTGAACTATACACTCCATTGAGTTGAATGCTTTACATTCTATTCAATACAGTTTGTGATAAGGTAGTGTATATAACTGCTCAAGCTGATCAGGAACTTTATAGATGTTGCATGTAGAATGCTCAATGCCATGGAATACACCAATGCAAGCTGAATTCAGTAACCTACCTAGTACCCTTTACAGTGGAACAGCCATTGAATTGGTTTTGTTCTGCAAACGCTAATGTTCCAGTGAGTAGAAAACGTTATGTTCCTTAAAGGAAATTCTGGTGCTTAGTTAGCACACTCATAAAATTGGTTGCAGAATACTCTAAATCATATGGTGAGTATAATATCAAAGTTTACTTCATGTTAGCACATACTTGTTTTCAGCAAATTTGAACTATACACTCCATTGAGTTGAATGCTTTACTTTCTATTGAATACATTTTGTGATAAGCTAGTGTACCTACCTACTCAAGGTGATCTGGAAGAGTATAGATATTGCAGGTAGAGTGCTCAATGCCATGGAATACACCAATGCAAGCTGAATTCAGTAACCTACTTGGTATCCTTTACAGTGGAACAGCCATTGAATTGATTTGGTTCTGCCAACGCTAAAGTTCCAGTGAGTAGAAAACGTTATGTTACTGAAAGTAAATTCTTGTGCTTAGTTAGCACACTCATAAAATTGGTTGCAGACTACTCTAAATCATATGTTTTACATAATAATAAGGTTTACATCATGTTAGCACATACTGGATTTCAGCAAATTTGAACTGTACACTCCATTGAGTTGAAAGCTTTACATTCTATTCAAAACAGTTTGTGATAAGGTAGTGTATATAACTGCTCAAGGTGATCTGGAACTCTATAGATATTGCATGTAGAGTGCTCAATGCCATGGAAATCACCAATGCAAGCTGAATTCAGTAACCTACCTAGTACGCTTTACACTGGAACAGCCATTGAATTGGTTTTGTTCTGCAAAAGCTAATGTTCCACTGTGTAGAAAAGTAGATGTTACTGAAAGTAACATCTTGAGCTTAGTAGGCACACTCATAAAATTGGTTGCAGACTACTCTACATCATATGGTGAGTATAATATCAAAGTTTACTTCATGTTAGCACATACTTGTTTTCAGCAAATCTGAACTATACACTCCTTTGAGTTGAATGCTTTACTTTCTATTCAAAACATTTTGTGATAAGCTAGTGTACCTACCTACTCAAGGTGATCTGGAAGAGTATAGATATTGCATGTAGAGTGCTCAATGCCGTGGAATACACCAATGCAAGCTGAATTCAGTAACCTACTTGGTATCCTTTACAGTGGAACAGCCATTGAATTGATTTGGTTCTGCAAACGCTAATGTTCCAGTGAGTAGAAAACGTTATGTTACTGAAAGTAAATTCTTGTGCTTAGTTAGCACACTCATAAAATCGGTTGCAGACTACTCTAAATCATATGCTGTGCATAATAATATGGTTTACATCATGTTAGCACATACTGGATTTCAGCAAATTTGAACTGTTCACTCCATTGAGTTGAATGCTTTACATTCTATTCAATACAGTTTGTGAAAAGGTAGTGTATATAACTGCTCAAGGTGATCTGGAACTGTATAGATATTGCATGTAGAGTGCTCAATGCCATGGAATTCACCAATGCAAGCTGAATTCAGTAACCTACCTAGTACCCTTTACACTGGAACAGCCATTCAATTGGTTTTGTTCTGCAAACGCTAATGTTCCACTGTGTAGAAAAGTAGATGTTACTGAAAGTAACATCTTGAGCTTAGTAGGCAAACTCATAAAATTGGTTGCAGACTACTCTAAATCATATGGTGAGTATAATATCAAAGTATACTTCATGTTAGCACATACCTGTTTTCAGCAAATTTGAACTATACACTCCTTTGAGTTGAATGCTTTACTTTCTATTCAATACATTTTGTGATAAGCTAGTGTAGATAACTACTGAAGGTGATCTGGAACTGTATAGATATTGCATGTAGAGTGCTCAATGCCATGGAATTCACCAATGCAACCTGAATTCAGTTACCTACTTGGTATCCTTTACAGTGGAACAGCCATTGAATAGATTTGGTTCTGCAAACGCTAAAGTTCCAGTGAGTAGAAAACGTTATGTTACTGAAAGTAAATTCTTGTGCTTAGTTAGCACACTCATAAAATTGTTTGCAGACTACTCTAAATCATATGCTGTACATAATAATAAGGTTTACATCATGTTAGCACATACTGGATTTCAGCAAATTTGAACTATACACTCCATTGAGTTGAATGCTTTACATACTATTCAATACAGTTTGTGATAAGGTAGTGTATATAACTGCTCAAGCTGATCTGGAACTTTATAGATGTTGCATGTAGAGTGCTCAATGCCATGGAATTCACCAATGCAAGCTGAATTCAGTAACCTACCTAGTACCCTTTACACTGGAACAGCCATTCAATTGGTTTTGTTCTGCAAACGCTAATGTTCCACTGTGTAGAAAAGTAGATGTTACTGAAAGTAACATCTTGAGCTTAATAGGCACACTCATAAAATTGGTTGCAGACTACTCTAAATCATATGGTGAGTATAATATCAAAGTATACTTCATGTTAGCACATACTTGTTTTCAGCAAATTTGAACTATACACTCCTTTGAGTTGAATGCTTTACTTTCTATTCAATACATTTTGTGATAAGCTAGTGTACCTACCTACTCAAGGTGATCTGGAAGAGTATAGATATTGCAGGTAGAGTGCTCAATGCCATGGAATACACCAATGCAAGCTGAATTGAGTAACTACTTGGTATCCTTTACAGTGGAACAGCCATTGAATTGATTTGGTTCTGCAAACGCTAAAGTTCCAGTGAGTAGAAAACGTTATGTTACTGAAAGTAAATTCTTGTGCTTAGTTAGCACACTCATAAAATTGGTTGCAGACTACTCTAAATCATATGCTGTGCATAATAATAAGGTTTACATCATGTTAGCACATACTGGATTTCAGCAAATTTGAACTATACACTCCATTGAGTTGAATGCTTTACATTCTATTCAATACATTTTGTGATAAGGTAGTGTATATAACTGCTCAAGCTGATCTGGAACTTTATAGATGTTGCATGTAGAATGCTCAATGCCATGGAATACACCAATGCAAGCTGAATTCAGTAACCTACCTAGTACCCTTTACAGTGGAACAGCCATTGAATTGGTTTTGTTCTGCAAACGCTGATGTTCCAGTGAGAAGAAAACGTTATGTTCCTTAAAGGAAATTCTGGTGCTTAGTTAGCACACTCATAAAATTGGTTGCAGAATACTCTAAATCATATGGTGAGTATAATATCAAAGTTTACTTCATGTTAGCACATACTTGTTTTCAGCAAATTTGAACTATACACTCCATTGAGTTGAATGCTTTACTTTCTATTGAATACATTTTGTGATAAGCTAGTGTACCTACCTACTCAAGGTGATCTGGAAGAGTATAGATATTGCAGGTAGAGTGCTCAATGCCATGGAATACACCAATGCAAGCTGAATTCAGTAACCTACTTGGTATCCTTTACAGTGGAACAGCCATTGAATTGATTTGGTTCTGCAAACGCTAAAGTTCCAGTGAGTAGAAAACGTTATGTTACTGAAAGTAAATTCTTCTGCTTAGTTAGCACACTCATAAAATTGGTTGCAGACTACTCTAAATCATATGCTGTACATAATAATAAGGTTTACATCATGTTAGCACATACTGGATTTCAGCAAATTTGAACTGTACACTCCATTGAGTTGAATGCTTTACATTCTATTCAATACAGTTTGTGATAAGGTAGTGTATATAATTGCTCAAGGTGATCTGGAACTCTATAGATATTGCATGTAGAGTGCTCAATGCCATGGAATTCACCAATGCAAGCTGAATTCAGTAACCTACCTAGTACCCTTTACACTGGAACAGCCATTGAATTGGTTTTGTTCTGCAAACGCTAATGTTCCACTGTGTAGAAAAGTAGATGTTACTGAAAGTAACATCTTGAGCTTAGTAGGCACACTCATAAAATTGGTTGCAGACTACTCTAAATCATATGGTGAGTATAATATCAAAGTTTACTTCATGTTAGCACATACTTGTTTTCAGCAAATTTGAAATATACACTCCTTTGAGTTGAATGCTTTACTTTCTATTCAATACATTTTGTGATAAGCTAGTGTACCTACCTACTCAAGGTGATCTGGAAGAGTATAGATATTGCAGGTAGAGTGCTCAATGCCATGGAATACACCAATGCAAGCTGAATTCAGTAACCTACCTAGTACCCTTTACAGTGGAACAGCCATTGAATTGGTTTTGTTCTGCAAACGCTAATGTTCCACTGTGTAGAAAAGTAGATGTTACTGAAAGTAACATCTTGAGCTTAGTAGGCACACTCATTAAATTGGTTGCAGACTACTCTAAATCATATGCTGTGTATAATAATAAGGTTAACTTCATGTTAGCACATACTTGTTTTCTGCAAATTTGAACTATACAATCCATTGAGTTGAATGCTTCACTTTCTATTCAATACATTTTGTGATAAGCTAGTGTAGATAACTACTGAAGGTGATCTGGAACTGTATAGATATTGCATGTAGAGTGCTCAATGCCATGGAATACACCAATGCAAGCTGAATTCAGTAACCTACCTAGTACCCTTTACTCTGGAACAGCCATTGAATTGGTTTTGTTCTGCAAACGCTAATGTTCCACTGTGTAGAAAAGTAGTTGTTACTGAAAGTAACATCTTGAGCTTAGTAGGCACACTCATAAAATTGGTTGCAGACTACTCTAAATCATATGCTGTGTATAATAATAAGGTTAACTTCATGTTAGCACATACTTGTTTTCTGCAAATTTGAACTATACAATCCATTGAGTTGAATGCTTCACTTTCTATTCAATACAGTTTGTGATAAGGTAGTGTATATAAGTGCTCAAGGTGATCTGGAACTGTATAGATATTGCATGTAGAGTGCTCAATGCCATGGAATTCACCAATGCAACCTGAATTCAGTAACCTACCTAGTACCCTTTACAGTGGAACAGCCATTGAATTGTTTTTGTTCTGCAAACGCTAATGTTCCAGTGAGTAGAAAACGTTATGTTCCTTAAAGGAAATTCTGTTGCTTAGTTAGCACACTCATAAAATTGGTTGCAGACTACTCTGAATCATATGCTTTGCATAATAATAAGGTTTACATCATGTTAGCACATACTGGATTTCAGCAAATTTGAACTATACACTCCATTGAGTTGAATGCTTTACATTCTATTCAATACAGTTTGTGATAAGGTAGTGTATATAACTGCTCAAGCTGATCTGGAACTTTATAGATGTTGCATGTAGAATGCTCAATGCCATGGAATACACCAATGCAAGCTGAATTCAGTAACCTACCTAGTACCCTTTACAGTGGAACAGCCATTGAATTGGTTTTGTTCTGCAAACGCTAATGTTCCAGTGAGAAGAAAACGTAATGTTCCTTAAAGGAAATTCTGGTGCTTAGTTAGCACACTCATAAAATTGGTTGCAGACTACTCTAAATCATATGCTGTGCATAATAATAAGGTTTACATCATGTTAGCACATACTGGATTTCAGCAAATTTGAACTATACACTCCATTGAGTTGAATGCTTTACATTCTATTCAATACAGTTTGTGATAAGGTAGTGTATATAACTGCTCAAGGTGATCTGGAACTGTATAGATATTGCATGTAGAGTGCTCAATGCCATGGAATTCACCAATGCAAGCTGAATTCATTAACCTACCTAGTACCCTTTACACTGGAACAGCCATTGAATTGGTTTTGTTCTGCAAACGCTAATGTTCCAGTGAGAAGAAAACGTTATGTTCCTTAAAGGAAATTCTGTTGCTTAGTTAGCACACTCATATAATTGGTTGCAGAATACTCTAAATCATATGGTGAGTATAATATCAAAGTTTACTTCATGTTAGCACATACTTGTTTTCAGCAAATTTGAACTATACACTCCATTGAGTTGAATGCTTTACTTTCTATTGAATACATTTTGTGATAAGCTAGTGTACCTACCTACTCAAGGTGATCTGGAAGAGTATAGATATTGCAGGTAGAGTGCTCAATGCCATGGAATACACCAATGCAAGCTGAATTCAGTAACCTACTTGGTATCCTTTACAGTGGAACAGCCATTGAATTGATTTGGTTCTGCAAACGCTAAAGTTCCAGTGAGTAGAAAACGTTATGTTACTGAAAGTAAATTCTTCTGCTTAGTTAGCACACTCATAAAATTGGTTGCAGACTACTCTAAATCATATGCTGTACATAATAATAAGGTTTACATCATGTTAGCACATACTGGATTTCAGCAAATTTGAACTGTACACTCCATTGAGTTGAATGCTTTACATTCTATTCAATACAGTTTGTGATAAGGTAGTGTATATAACTGCTCAAGGTGATCTGGAGTCTATAGATATTGCATGTAGAGTGCTCAATGCCATGGAATTCACCAATGCAAGCTGAATTCAGTAACCTACCTAGTACCCTTTACACTGGAACAGCCATTGAATTGGTTTTGTTCTGCAAACGCTAATGTTCCACTATGTAGAAAAGTAGATGTTACTGAAAGTAACATCTTGAGCTTAGTAGGCACACTCATAAAATTGGTTGCAGACTACTCTAAATCATATGGTGAGTATAATATCAAAGTTTACTTCATGTTAGCACATACTTGTTTTCAGCAAATTTGAACTATACACTCCTTTGAGTTGAATGCTTTACTTTCTATTCAATACATTTTGTGATAAGCTAGTGTACCTAACTACTCAAGGTGATCTGGAAGAGTATAGATATTGCAGGTAGAGTGCTCAATGCCATGGAATACACCAATGCAAGCTGAATTGAGTAACTACTTGGTATCCTTTACAGTGGAACAGCCATTGAATTGATTTGGTTCTGCAAACGCTAAAGTTCCAGTGAGTAGAAAACGTTATGTTACTGAAAGTAAATTCTTGTGCTTAGTTAGCACACTCATAAAATTGGTTGCAGACTACTCTAAATCATATGCTTTGCATAATAATAAGGTTTACATCATGTTAGCACATACTGGATTTCAGCAAATTTGAACTATACACTCCATTGAGTTGAATGCTTTACATTCTATTCAATACAGTTTGTGATAAGGTAGTGTATATAACTGCTCAAGCTGATCTGGAACTTTATAGATGTTGCATGTAGAATGCTCAATGCCATGGAATACACCAATGCAAGCTGAATTCAGTAACCTACCTAGTACCCTTTACAGTGGAACAGCCATTGAATTGGTTTTGTTCTGCAAACGCTAATGTTCCAGTGAGAAGAAATCGTTATGTTCCTTAAAGGAAATTCTGGTGCTTAGTTAGCACACTCATAAAATTGGTTGCAGAATACTCTAAATCATATGGTGAGTATAATATCAAAGTTTACTTCATGTTAGCACATACTTGTTTTCAGCAAATTTGAACTATACACTCCATTGAGTTGAATGCTTTACTTTCTATTGAATACATTTTGTGATAAGCTAGTGTACCTACCTACTCAAGGTGATCTGGAAGAGTATAGATATTGCAGGTAGAGTGCTCAATGCCATGGAATACACCAATGCAAGCTGAATTCAGTAACCTACTTGGTATCCTTTACAGTGGAACAGCCATTGAATTGATTTGGTTCTGCAAACTCTAAAGTTCCAGTGAGTAGAAAACGTTATGTTACTGAAAGTAAATTCTTGTGCTTAGTTAGCACACTCATAAAATTGGTTGCAGACTACTCTAAATCATATGCTGTACATAATAATAAGGTTTACATCATGTTAGCACATACTGGATTTCAGCAAATTTGAACTGTACACTCCATTGAGTTGAATGCTTTACATTCTATTCAATACAGTTTGTGATAAGGTAGTGTATATAATTGCTCAAGGTGATCTGGAACTCTATAGATATTGCATGTAGAGTGCTCAATGCCATGGAATTCACCAATGCAAGCTGAATTCAGTAACCTACCTAGTACCCTTTACACTGGAACAGCCATTGAATTGGTTTTGTTCTGCAAACGCTAATGTTCCACTGTGTAGAAAAGTAGATGTTACTGAAAGTAACATCTTGAGCTTAGTAGGCACACTCATAAAATTGGTTGCAGACTACTCTAAATCATATGGTGAGTATAATATCAAAGTTTACTTCATGTTAGCACATACTTGTTTTCAGCAAATTTGAAATATACACTCCTTTGAGTTGAATGCTTTACTTTCTATTCAATACATTTTGTGATAAGCTAGTGTACCTACCTACTCAAGGTGATCTGGAAGAGTATAGATATTGCAGGTAGAGTGCTCAATGCCATGGAATACACCAATGCAAGCTGAATTCAGTAACCTACCTAGTACCCTTTACAGTGGAACAGCCATTGAATTGGTTTTGTTCTGCAAACGCTAATGTTCCACTGTGTAGAAAAGTAGATGTTACTGAAAGTAACATCTTGAGCTTAGTAGGCACACTCATTAAATTGGTTGCAGACTACTCTAAATCATATGCTGTGTATAATAATAAGGTTAACTTCATGTTAGCACATACTTGTTTTCTGCAAATTTGAACTATACAATCCATTGAGTTGAATGCTTCACTTTCTATTCAATACATTTTGTGATAAGCTAGTGTAGATAACTACTGAAGGTGATCTGGAACTGTATAGATATTGCATGTAGAGTGCTCAATGCCATGGAATACACCAATGCAAGCTGAATTCAGTAACCTACCTAGTACCCTTTTCTCTGGAACAGCCATTGAATTGGTTTTGTTCTGCAAACGCTGATGTTCCACTGTGTAGAAAAGTAGTTGTTACTGAAAGTAACATCTTGAGCTTAGTAGGCACACTCATAAAATTGGTTGCAGACTACTCTAAATCATATGCTGTGCATAATAATAAGGTTTACATCATGTTAGCACATACTCGATTTCAGCAAATTTGAACTATACACTCCATTGAGTTGAATGCTTTACATTCTATTCAATACAGTTTGTGATAAGGTAGTGTATATAACTGCTCAAGCTGATCTGGAACTTTATAGATGCTGCATGTAGAATGCTCAATGCCATGGAATACACCAATGCAAGCTGAATTCAGTAACCTACCTAGTACCCTTTACACTGGAACAGCCATTGAATTGGTTTTGTCTGCAAACGCTAATGTTCCTCTGTGTAGAAAAGTAGATGTTACTGAAAGTAACATCTTGAGCTTAGTAGGCACACTCATAAAATTGGTTGCAGACTACTCTAAATCATATGCTGTGTATAATAATAAGGTTAACTTCATGTTAGCACATACTTGTTTTCTGCAAATTTGAACTATACAATCCATTGAGTTGAATGCTTCACTTTCTATTCAATACAGTTTGTGATAAGGTAGTGTATATAAGTGCTCAAGGTGATCTGGAACTGTATAGATATTGCATGTAGAGTGCTCAATGCCATGGAATTCACCAATGCAAGCTGAATTCAGTAACCTACCTAGTACCCTTTACACTGGAACAGCCATTGAATTGGTTTTGTTCTGCAAACGCTAATGTTCCACTGTGTAGAAAAGTAGATGTTACTGAAAGTAACATCTTGAGCTTAGTAGGCACACTCATAAAATTGGTTGCAGACTACTCTAAATCATATGGTGAGTATAATATCAAAGTTTACTTCATGTTAGCACATACTTGTTTTCAGCAAAGTTGAAATATACACTCCTTTGAGTTGAATGCTTTACTTTCTATTCAATACATTTTGTGATAAGCTAGTGTACCTACCTACTCAAGGTGATCTGGAAGAGTATAGATATTGCAGGTAGAGTGCTCAATGCCATGGAATACACCAATGCAAGCTGAATTCAGTAACCTACCTAGTACCCTTTACAGTGGAACAGCCATTGAATTGGTTTTGTTCTGCAAACGCTAATGTTCCACTGTGTAGAAAAGTAGATGTTACTGAAAGTAACATCTTGAGCTTAGTAGGCACACTCATTAAATTGGTTGCAGACTACTCTAAATCATATGCTGTGTATAATAATAAGGTTAACTTCATGTTAGCACATACTTGTTTTCTGCAAATTTGAACTATACAATCCATTGAGTTGAATGCTTCACTTTCTATTCAATACATTTTGTGATAAGCTAGTGTAGATAACTACTGAAGGTGATCTGGAACTGTATAGATATTGCATGTAGAGTGCTCAATGCCATGGAATACACCAATGCAAGCTGAATTCAGTAACCTACCTAGTACCCTTTACTCTGGAACAGCCATTGAATTGGTTTTGTTCTGCAAACGCTAATGTTCCACTGTGTAGAAAAGTAGTTGTTACTGAAAGTAACATCTTGAGCTTAGTAGGCACACTCATAAAATTGGTTGCAGACTACTCTAAATCATATGCTGTGCATAATAATAAGGTTTACATCATGTTAGCACATACTCGATTTCAGCAAATTTGAACTATACACTCCATTGAGTTGAATGCTTTACATTCTATTCAATACAGTTTGTGATAAGGTAGTATATATAACTGCTCAAGCTGATCTGGAACTTTATAGATGCTGCATGTAGAATGCTCAATGCCATGGAATACACCAATGCAAGCTGAATTCAGTAACCTACCTAGTACCCTTTACACTGGAACAGCCATTGAATTGGTTTTGTCTGCAAACGCTAATGTTCCTCTGTGTAGAAAAGTAGATGTTACTGAAAGTAACATCTTGAGCTTAGTAGGCACACTCATAAAATTGGTTGCAGACTACTCTAAATCATATGCTGTGTATAATAATAAGGTTAACTTCATGTTAGCACATACTTGTTTTCTGCAAATTTGAACTATACAATCCATTGAGTTGAATGCTTCACTTTCTATTCAATACAGTTTGTGATAAGGTAGTGTATATAAGTGCTCAAGGTGATCTGGAACTGTATAGATATTGCATGTAGAGTGCTCAATGCCATGGAATTCACCAATGCAAGCTGAATTCAGTAACCTACCTAGTACCCTTTACACTGGAACAGCCATTGAATTGGTTTTGTTCTGCAAACGCTAATGTTCCACTGTGTAGAAAAGTAGATGTTACTGAAAGTAACATCTTGAGCTTAGTAGGCACACTCATAAAATTGGTTGCAGACTACTCTAAATCATATGGTGAGTATAATATCAAAGTTTACTTCATGTTAGCACATACTTGTTTTCAGCAAATTTGAAATATACACTCCTTTGAGTTGAATGCTTTACTTTCTATTCAATACATTTTGTGATAAGCTAGTGTACCTACCTACTCAAGGTGATCTGGAAGAGTATAGATATTGCAGGTAGAGTGCTCAATGCCATGGAATACACCAATGCAAGCTGAATTCAGTAACCTACCTAGTACCCTTTACAGTGGAACAGCCATTGAATTGGTTTTGTTCTGCAAACGCTAATGTTCCACTGTGTAGAAAAGTAGATGTTACTGAAAGTAACATCTTGAGCTTAGTAGGCACACTCATTAAATTGGTTGCAGACTACTCTAAATCATATGCTGTGTATAATAATAAGGTTAACTTCATGTTAGCACATACTTGTTTTCTGCAAATTTGAACTATACAATCCATTGAGTTGAATGCTTCACTTTCTATTCAATACATTTTGTGATAAGCTAGTGTAGATAACTACTGAAGGTGATCTGGAACTGTATAGATATTGCATGTAGAGTGCTCAATGCCATGGAATACACCAATGCAAGCTGAATTCAGTAACCTACCTAGTACCCTTTACACTGGAACAGCCATTGAATTGGTTTTGTTCTGCAAACGCTAATGTTCCAGTGAGTAGAAAACGTTATGTTACTGAAAGTAAATTCTTGAGCTTAGTTAGCACACTCATAAAATTGGTTGCAGACTACTCTAAATCATATGCTGTGCATAATAATAAGGTTTACATCACGTTAGCACATACTGGATTTCAGCAAATTTGAACTATACACTCCATTGAGTTGAATGCTTTACATTCTATTCAATACAGTTTGTGATAAGGTAGTGTATATAACTGCTCAAGGTGATCTGGAACTCTATAGATATTGCATGTAGAGTGCTCAATGCCATGGAATTCACCAATGCAAGCTGAATTCAGTAACCTACCTAGTACCCTTTACACTGGAACAGCCATTGAATTGGTTTTGTTCTGCAAACGCTAATGTTCCACTGTGTAGAAAAGTAGATGTTACTGAAAGTAACATCTTGAGCTTAGTAGGCACACTCATAAAATTGGTTGCAGACTACTCTAAATCATATGGTGAGTATAATATCAAAGTTTACTTCATGTTAGCACATACTTGTTTTCAGCAAATTTGAAATATACACTCCTTTGAGTTGAATGCTTTACTTTCTATTCAATACATTTTGTGATAAGCTAGTGTACCTACCTACTCAAGGTGATCTGGAAGAGTATAGATATTGCAGGTAGAGTGCTCAATGCCATGGAATACACCAATGCAAGCTGAATTCAGTAACCTACCTAGTACCCTTTACAGTGGAACAGCCATTGAATTGGTTTTGTTCTGCAAACGCTAATGTTCCACTGTGTAGAAAAGTAGATGTTACTGAAAGTAACATCTTGAGCTTAGTAGGCACACTCATTAAATTGGTTGCAGACTACTCTAAATCATATGCTGTGTATAATAATAAGGTTAACTTCATGTTAGCACATACTTGTTTTCTGCAAATTTGAACTATACAATCCATTGAGTTGAATGCTTCACTTTCTATTCAATACATTTTGTGATAAGCTAGTGTAGATAACTACTGAAGGTGATCTGGAACTGTATAGATATTGCATGTAGAGTGCTCAATGCCATGGAATACACCAATGCAAGCTGAATTCAGTAACCTACCTAGTACCCTTTTCTCTGGAACAGCCATTGAATTGGTTTTGTTCTGCAAACGCTGATGTTCCACTGTGTAGAAAAGTAGTTGTTACTGAAAGTAACATCTTGAGCTTAGTAGGCACACTCATAAAATTGGTTGCAGACTACTCTAAATCATATGCTGTGCATAATAATAAGGTTTACATCATGTTAGCACATACTCGATTTCAGCAAATTTGAACTATACACTCCATTGAGTTGAATGCTTTACATTCTATTCAATACAGTTTGTGATAAGGTAGTGTATATAACTGCTCAAGCTGATCTGGAACTTTATAGATGCTGCATGTAGAATGCTCAATGCCATGGAATACACCAATGCAAGCTGAATTCAGTAACCTACCTAGTACCCTTTACACTGGAACAGCCATTGAATTGGTTTTGTCTGCAAACGCTAATGTTCCTCTGTGTAGAAAGGTAGATGTTACTGAAAGTAACATCTTGAGCTTAGTAGGCACACTCATAAAATTGGTTGCAGACTACTCTAAATCATATGCTGTGTATAATAATAAGGTTAACTTCATGTTAGCACATACTTGTTTTCTGCAAATTTGAACTATACAATCCATTGAGTTGAATGCTTCACTTTCTATTCAATACAGTTTGTGATAAGGTAGTGTATATAAGTGCTCAAGGTGATCTGGAACTGTATAGATATTGCATGTAGAGTGCTCAATGCCATGGAATTCACCAATGCAAGCTGAATTCAGTAACCTACCTAGTACCCTTTACACTGGAACAGCCATTGAATTGGTTTTGTTCTGCAAACGCTAATGTTCCACTGTGTAGAAAAGTAGATGTTACTGAAAGTAACATCTTGAGCTTAGTAGGCACACTCATAAAATTGGTTGCAGACTACTCTAAATCATATGGTGAGTATAATATCAAAGTTTACTTCATGTTAGCACATACTTGTTTTCAGCAAATTTGAAATATACACTCCTTTGAGTTGAATGCTTTACTTTCTATTCAATACATTTTGTGATAAGCTAGTGTACCTACCTACTCAAGGTGATCTGGAAGAGTATAGATATTGCAGGTAGAGTGCTCAATGCCATGGAATACACCAATGCAAGCTGAATTCAGTAACCTACCTAGTACCCTTTACAGTGGAACAGCCATTGAATTGGTTTTGTTCTGCAAACGCTAATGTTCCACTGTGTAGAAAAGTAGATCTTACTGAAAGTAACATCTTGAGCTTAGTAGGCACACTCATTAAATTGGTTGCAGACTACTCTAAATCATATGCTGTGTATAATAATAAGGTTAACTTCATGTTAGCACATACTTGTTTTCTGCAAATTTGAACTATACAATCCATTGAGTTGAATGCTTCACTTTCTATTCAATACATTTTGTGATAAGCTAGTGTAGATAACTACTGAAGGTGATCTGGAACTGTATAGATATTGCATGTAGAGTGCTCAATGCCATGGAATTCACCAATGCAAGCTGAATTCAGTAACCTACCTAGTACCCTTTACACTGGAACAGCCATTGAATTGGTTTTGTTCTGCAAACGCTAATGTTCCACTGTGTAGAAAAGTAGATGTTACTGAAAGTAACATCTTGAGCTTAGTAGGCACACTCATAAAATTGGTTGCAGACTACTCTAAATCATATGGTGAGTATAATATCAAAGTTTACTTCATGTTAACACATACTTGTTTTCAGCAAATTTGAAATATACACTCCTTTGAGTTGAATGCTTTACTTTCTATTCAATACATTTTGTGATAAGCTAGTGTACCTACCTACTCAAGGTGATCTGGAAGAGTATAGATATTGCAGGTAGAGTGCTCAATGCCATGGAATACACCAATGCAAGCTGAATTCAGTAACCTACCTAGTACCCTTTACAGTGGAACAGCCATTGAATTGGTTTTGTTCTGCAAACGCTAATGTTCCACTGTGTAGAAAAGTAGATGTTACTGAAAGTAACATCTTGAGCTTAGTAGGCACACTCATTAAATTGGTTGCAGACTACTCTAAATCATATGCTGTGTATAATAATAAGGTTAACTTCATGTTAGCACATACTTGTTTTCTGCAAATTTGAACTATACAATCCATTGAGTTGAATGCTTCACTTTCTATTCAATACATTTTGTGATAAGCTAGTGTAGATAACTACTGAAGGTGATCTGGAACTGTATAGATATTGCATGTAGAGTGCTCAATGCCATGGAATACACCAATGCAAGCTGAATTCAGTAACCTACCTAGTACCCTTTACTCTGGAACAGCCATTGAATTGGTTTTGTTCTGCAAACGCTAATGTTCCACTGTGTAGAAAAGTAGTTGTTACTGAAAGTAACATCTTGAGCTTAGTAGGCACACTCATAAAATTGGTTGCAGACTACTCTAAATCATATGCTGTGCATAATAATAAGGTTTACATCATGTTAGCACATACTCGATTTCAGCAAATTTGAACTATACACTCCATTGAGTTGAATGCTTTACATTCTATTCAATACAGTTTGTGATAAGGTAGTATATATAACTGCTCAAGCTGATCTGGAACTTTATAGATGCTGCATGTAGAATGCTCAATGCCATGGAATACACCAATGCAAGCTGAATTCAGTAACCTACCTAGTACCCTTTACACTGGAACAGCCATTGAATTGGTTTTGTCTGCAAACGCTAATGTTCCTCTGTGTAGAAAAGTAGATGTTACTGAAAGTAACATCTTGAGCTTAGTAGGCACACTCATAAAATTGGTTGCAGACTACTCTAAATCATATGCTGTGTATAATAATAAGGTTAACTTCATGTTAGCACATACTTGTTTTCTGCAAATTTGAACTATACAATCCATTGAGTTGAATGCTTCACTTTCTATTCAATACAGTTTGTGATAAGGTAGTGTATATAAGTGCTCAAGGTGATCTGGAACTGTATAGATATTGCATGTAGAGTGCTCAATGCCATGGAATTCACCAATGCAAGCTGAATTCAGTAACCTACCTAGTACCCTTTACACTGGAACAGCCATTGAATTGGTTTTGTTCTGCAAACGCTAATGTTCCACTGTGTAGAAAAGTAGATGTTACTGAAAGTAACATCTTGAGCTTAGTAGGCACACTCATAAAATTGGTTGCAGACTACTCTAAATCATATGGTGAGTATAATATCAAAGTTTACTTCATGTTAGCACATACTTGTTTTCAGCAAATTTGAAATATACACTCCTTTGAGTTGAATGCTTTACTTTCTATTCAATACATTTTGTGATAAGCTAGTGTACCTACCTACTCAAGGTGATCTGGAAGAGTATAGATATTGCAGGTAGAGTGCTCAATGCCATGGAATACACCAATGCAAGCTGAATTCAGTAACCTACCTAGTACCCTTTACAGTGGAACAGCCATTGAATTGGTTTTGTTCTGCAAACGCTAATGTTCCACTGTGTAGAAAAGTAGATGTTACTGAAAGTAACATCTTGAGCTTAGTAGGCACACTCATTAAATTGGTTGCAGACTACTCTAAATCATATGCTGTGTATAATAATAAGGTTAACTTCATGTTAGCACATACTTGTTTTCTGCAAATTTGAACTATACAATCCATTGAGTTGAATGCTTCACTTTCTATTCAATACATTTTGTGATAAGCTAGTGTAGATAACTACTGAAGGTGATCTGGAACTGTATAGATATTGCATGTAGAGTGCTCAATGCCATGGAATACACCAATGCAAGCTGAATTCAGTAACCTACCTAGTACCCTTTACACTGGAACAGCCATTGAATTGGTTTTGTTCTGCAAACGCTAATGTTCCAGTGAGTAGAAAACGTTATGTTACTGAAAGTAAATTCTTGAGCTTAGTTAGCACACTCATAAAATTGGTTGCAGACTACTCTAAATCATATGCTGTGCATAATAATAAGGTTTACATCACGTTAGCACATACTGGATTTCAGCAAATTTGAACTATACACTCCATTGAGTTGAATGCTTTACATTCTATTCAATACAGTTTGTGATAAGGTAGTGTATATAACTGCTCAAGGTGATCTGGAACTCTATAGATATTGCATGTAGAGTGCTCAATGCCATGGAATTCACCAATGCAAGCTGAATTCAGTAACCTACTTGGTATCCTTTACAGTGGAACAGCCATTGAATAGATTTGGTTCTGCAAACGCTAAAGTTCCAGTGAGTAGAAAACGTTATGTTACTGAAAGTAAATTCTTGTGCTTAGTTAGCACACTCATAAAATTGTTTGCAGACTACTCTAAATCATATGCTGTACATAATAATAAGGTTTACATCATGTTAGCACATACTGGATTTCAGCAAATTTGAACTGTACACTCCATTGAGTTGAATGCTTTACATTCTATTCAATACAGTTTGTGATAAGGTAGTGTATATAACTGCTCAAGGTGATCTGGAACTCTATAGATGTTGCATGTAGAATGCTCAATGCCATGGAATCCACCAATGCAAGCTGAATTCAGTAACCTACCTAGTACCCTTTACAGTGGAACAGCCATTGAATTGGTTTTGTTCTGCAAACGCTAATGTTCCAGTGAGAAGAAAACGTTATGTTCCTTAAAGGAAATTCTGGTGCTTAGTTAGCACACTCATAAAATTGGTTGCAGAATACTCTAAATCATATGGTGAGTATAATATCAAAGTTTACTTCATGTTAGCACATACTTGTTTTCAGCAAATTTGAACTATACACTCCATTGAGTTGAATGCTTTACTTTCTATTGAATACATTTTGTGATAAGCTAGTGTACCTACCTACTCAAGGTGATCTGGAAGAGTATAGATATTGCAGGTAGAGTGCTCAATGCCATGGAATACACCAATGCAAGCTGAATTCAGTAACCTACCTAGTACCCTTTACAGTGGAACAGCCATTGAATTGGTTTTGTTCTGCAAACGCTAATGTTCCACTGTGTAGAAAAGTAGATGTTACTGAAAGTAACATCTTGAGCTTAGTAGGCACACTCATTAAATTGGTTGCAGACTACTCTAAATCATATGCTGTGTATAATAATAAGGTTAACTTCATGTTAGCACATACTTGTTTTCTGCAAATTTGAACTATACAATCCATTGAGTTGAATGCTTCACTTTCTATTCAATACATTTTGTGATAAGCTAGTGTAGATAACTACTGAAGGTGATCTGGAACTGTATAGATATTGCATGTAGAGTGCTCAATGCCATGGAATACACCAATGCAAGCTGAATTCAGTAACCTACCTAGTACCCTTTACACTGGAACAGCCATTGAATTGGTTTTGTCTGCAAACGCTAATGTTCCAGTGTGTAGAAAAGTAGATGTTACTGAAAGTAACATCTTGAGCTTAGTAGGCACACTCATAAAATTGGTTGCAGACTACTCTAAATCATATGCTGTGTATTATAACAAGGTTAACTTCATGTTAGCACATACTTGTTTTCTGCAAATTTGAACTATACAATCCATTGAGTTGAATGCTTCACTTTCTATTCAATACAGTTTGTGATAAGGTAGTGTATATAAGTGCTCAAGGTGATCTGGAACTGTATAGATATTGCATGTAGAGTGCTCAATGCCATGGAATTCACCAATGCAACCTGAATTCAGTAACCTACCTAGTACCCTTTACAGTGGAACAGCCATTGAATTGGTTTTGTTCTGCAAACGCTAATGTTCCAGTGAGTAGAAAACGTTATGTTACTGAAAGTAAATTCTTGTGCTTAGTTAGCACACTCATAAAATTGGTTGCAGACTACTCTAAATCATATGCTGTGCATAATAATAAGGTTTACATCACGTTAGCACATACTGGATTTCAGCAAATTTGAACTATACACTCCATTGAGTTGAATGCTTTACATTCTATTCAATACAGTTTGTGATAAGGTAGTGTATATAACTGCTCAAGGTGATCTGGAACTCTATAGATATTGCATGTAGAGTGCTCAATGCCATGGAATTCACCAATGCAAGCCGAATTCAGTAACCAACCTAGTACCCTTTACACTGGAACAGCCATTGAATTGGTTTTGTTCTGCAAACGCTAATGTTCCACTGTGTAGAAAAGTAGATGTTACTGAAAGTAACATCTTGAGCTTAGTAGGCACACTCATAAAATTGGTTGCAGACTACTCTAAATCATATGGTGAGTATAATATCAAAGTTTACTTCATGTTAGCACATACTTGTTTTCAGCAAATTTGAACTATACACTCCTTTGAGTTGTATGCTTTACTTTCTATTCAATACATTTTGTGATAAGCTAGTGTACCTACCTACTCAAGGTGATCTGGAAGAGTATAGATATTGCAGGTAGAGTGCTCAATGCCATGGAATACACCAATGCAAGCTGAATTCAGTAACTACTTGGTACCCTTTACAGTGGAACAGCCATTGAATTGGTTTTGTTCTGCAAACGCTAATGTTCCAGTGAGAAGAAAACGTTATGTTCCTTAAAGGAAATTCTGGTGCATAGTTAGCACACTCATAAAATTGGTTGCAGAATACTCTAAATCATATGGTGAGTATAATATCAAAGTTTACTTCATGTTAGCACATACTTGTTTTCAGCAAATTTGAACTATACACTCCATTGAGTTGAATGCTTTACTTTCTATTGAATACATTTTGTGATAAGCTAGTGTACGTACCTACTCAAGGTGATCTGGAAGAGTATAGATATTGCAGGTAGAGTGCTCAATGCCATGGAATACACCAATGCAAGCTGAATTCAGTAACCTACTTGGTATCCTTTACAGTGGAACAGCCATTGAATTGATTTGGTTCTGCAAACGCTAAAGTTCCAGTGAGTAGAAAACGTTATGTTACTGAAAGTAAATTCTTGTGCTTAGTTAGCACACTCATAAAATTGGTTGCAGACTACTCTAAATCATATGCTGTGCATAATAATAAGGTTTACATCATGTTAGCACATACTGGATTTCAGCAAATTTGAACTATACACTCCATTGAGTTGAATGCTTTACATTCTATTCAATACAGTTTGTGATAAGGTAGTGTATATAACTGCTCAAGCTGATCTGGAACTTTATAAATGTTGCATGTAGAATGCTCAATGCCATGGAATCCACCAATGCAAGCTGAATTCAGTAACCTACCTAGTACCCTTTACAGTGGAACAGCCATTGAATTGGTTTTGTTCTGCAAACGCTAATGTTCCAGTGAGAAGAAAACGTTATGTTCCTTAAAGGAAATTCTGGTGCTTAGTTAGCACACTCATAAAATTGGTTGCAGAATACTCTAAATCATATGGTGAGTATAATATCAAAGTTTACTTCATGTTAGCACATACTTGTTTTCAGCAAATTTGAACTATACACTCCATTGAGTTGAATGCTTTACTTTCTATTGAATACATTTTGTGATAAGCTAGTGTACCTACCTACTCAAGGTGATCTGGAAGAGTATAGATATTGCAGGTAGAGTGCTCAATGCCATGGAATACACCAATGCAAGCTGAATTCAGTAACCTACTTGGTATCCTTTACAGTGGAACAGCCATTGAATTGATTTGGTTCTGCAAACGCTAAAGTTCCAGTGAGTAGAAAACGTTATGTTACTGAAAGTAAATTCTTGTGCTTAGTTAGCACACTCATAAAACTGGTTGCAGACTACTCTAAATCATATGCTGTACATAATAATAAGGTTTACATCATGTTAGCACATACTGGATTTCAGCAAATTTGAACTGTACACTCCATTGAGTTGAATGCTTTACATTCTATTCAATACAGTTTGTGATAAGGTAGTGTATATAATTGCTCAAGGTGATCTGGAACTCTATAGATATTGCATGTAGAGTGCTCAATGCCATGGAATTCACCAATGCAAGCTGAATTCAGTAACCTACCTAGTACCCTTTACACTGGAACAGCCATTGAATTGGTTTTGTCTGCAAACGCTAATGTTCCACTGTGTAGAAAAGTAGATGTTACTGAAAGTAACATCTTGAGCTTAGTAGGCACACTCATAAAATTGGTTGCAGACTACACTAAATCATATGCTGTGTATAATAATAAGGTTAACTTCATGTTAGCACATACTTGTTTTCTGCAAATTTGAACTATACAATCCATTGAGTTGAATGCTTCACTTTCTATTCAATACAGTTTGTGATAAGGTAGTGTATATAAGTGCTCAAGGTGATCTGGATCTGTATAGATATTGCATGTAGAGTGCTCAATGCCATGGAATTCACCAATGCAACCTGAATTCAGTAACCTACCTAGTACCATTTACAGTGGAACAGCCATTGAATTGGTTTTGTTCTGCAAACACTAATGTTCCAGTGAGTAGAAAACGTTATGTTACTGAAAGTAAATTCTTGTGCTTAGTTAGCACACTCATAAAATTGGTTGCAGACTACTCTAAATCATATGCTGTGCATAATAATAAGGTTTACATCATGTTAGCACATACTGGATTTCAGCAAATTTGAACTATACACTCCATTGAGTTGAATGCTTTACATTCTATTCAATACAGTTTGTGATAAGGTAGTGTATATAACTGCTCAAGGTGATCTGGAACTCTATAGATATTGCATGTAGAGTGCTCAATGCCATGGAATTCACCAATGCAAGCTGAATTCAGTAACCTACCTAGTACCCTTTACAGTGGAACAGCCATTGAATTGGTTTTGTTCTGCAAACGCTAATGTTCCAGTGAGAAGAAAACGTTATGTTCCTTAAAGGAAATTCTGGTGCTTAGTTAGCACACTCATAAAATTGGTTGCAGAATACTCTAAATCATATGGTGAGTATAATATCAAAGTTTACTTCATGTTAGCACATACTTGTTTTCAGCAAATTTGAACTATACACTCCATTGAGTTGAATGCTTTACTTTCTATTGAATACATTTTGTGATAAGCTAGTGTACCTACCTACTCAAGGTGATCTGGAAGAGTATAGATATTGCAGGTAGAGTGCTCAATGCCATGGAATACACCAATGCAAGCTGAATTCAGTAACCTACTTGGTATCCTTTACAGTGGAACAGCCATTGAATTGATTTGGTTCTGCAAACGCTAAAGTTCCAGTGAGTAGAAAACGTTATGTTACTGAAAGTAAATTCTTGTGCTTAGTTAGCACACTCATAAAATTGGTTGCAGACTACTCTAAATCATATGCTGTACATAATAATAAGGTTTACATCATGTTAGCACATACTGGACTTCAGCAAATTTGAACTGTACACTCCATTGAGTTGAATGCTTTACATTCTATTCAATACAGTTTGTGATAAGGTAGTGTATATAATTGCTCAAGGTGATCTGGAACTCTATAGATATTGCATGTAGAGTGCTCAATGCCATGGAATTCACCAATGCAAGCTGAATTCAGTAACCTACCTAGTACCCTTTACACTGGAACAGCCATTGAATTGGTTTTGTCTGCAAACGCTAATGTTCCACTGTGTAGAAAAGTAGATGTTACTGAAAGTAACATCTTGAGCTTAGTAGGCACACTCATAAAATTGGTTGCAGACTACTCTAAATCATATGGTGAGTATAATATCAAAGTTTACTTCATGTTAGCACATACTTGTTTTCAGCAAATTTGAACTATACACTCCTTTGAGTTGAATGCTTTACTTTCTATTCAATACATTTTGTGATAAGGTAGTGTACCTACCTACTCAAGGTGATCTGGAAGAGTATAGATATTGCAGGTAGAGTGCTCAATGCCATGGAATACTGAATTCAGTAACTACTTGGTATCCTTTACAGTGGAACAGCCATTGAATTGATTTGGTTCTGCAAACGCTAAAGTTCCAGTGAGTAGAAAACGTTATGTTACTGAAAGTAAATTCTTGTGCTTAGTTAGCACACTCATAAAATTGGTTGCAGATTACTCTAAATCATATGCTGTGCATAATAATAAGGTTTACATCATGTTAGCACATACTGGATTTCAGCAAATTTGAACTGTACACTCCATTGAGTTGAATGCTTTACATTCTATTCAATACAGTTTGTGATAAGGTAGTGTATATAACTGCTCAAGGTGATCTGGAACTGTATAGATATTGCATGTAGAGTGCTCAATGCCATGGAATTCACCAATGCAAGCTGAATTCTGTAACCTACCTAGTACCCTTTACAGTGGAACAGCCATTGAATTCATTTGGTTCTGCAAACGCTAAAGTTCCAGTGAGTAGAAAACGTTATGTTACTGAAAGTAAATTCTTCTGCTTAGTTAGCACACTCATAAAATTGGTTGCAGACTACTCTAAATCATATGCTGTGCATAATAATAAGGTTTACATCATGTTAGCACATACTGGATTTCAGCAAATTTGAACTGTACACTCCATTGAGTTGAATGCTTTACATTCTATTCAATACAGTTTGTGATAAGTTAGTGTATATAACTGCTCAAGGTGATCTGGAACTCTATAGATATTGCATGTAGAGTGCTCAATGCCATGGAATTCACCAATGCAAGCTGAATTCAGTAACCTACCTAGTACCCTTTACACTGGAACAGCCATTGAATTGGTTTTGTTCTGCAAACGCTAATGTTCCACTGTGTAGAGAAGTAGATGTTACTGAAAGTAACATCTTGAGCTTAGTAGGCACACTCATAAAATTGGTTGCAGTCTACTCTATATCATATGGTGAGTATAATATCAAAGTTTACTTCATGTTAGCACATACTTGTTTTCAGCAAATTTGAACTATACACTCCATTGAGTTGAATGCTTTACTTTCTATTGAATACATTTTGTGATAAGCTAGTGTACCTACCTACTCAAGGTGATCTGGAAGAGTATAGATATTGCAGGTAGAGTGCTCAATGCCATGGAATACACCAATGCAAGCTGAATTCAGTAACCTACTTGGTATCCTTTACAGTGGAACAGCCATTGAATTGATTTGGTTCTGCAAACGCTAAAGTTCCAGTGAGTAGAAAACGTTATGTTACTGAAAGTAAATTCTTGTGCTTAGTTAGCACACTCATAAAATTGGTTGCAGACTACTCTAAATCATATGCTGTACATAATAATAAGGTTTACATCATGTTAGCACATACTGGATTTCAGCAAATTTGAACTGTACACTCCATTGAGTTGAATGCTTTACATTCTATTTAATACAGTTTGTGATAAGGTAGTGTATATAATTGCTCAAGGTGATCTGGAACTGTATAGATATTGCATGTAGAGTGCTCAATGCCATGGAATTCACCAATGCAAGCTGAATTCAGTAACCTACCTAGTACCCTTTACACTGGAACAGCCATTGAATTGGTTTTGTTCTGCAAACGCTAATGTTCCACTGTGTAGAAAAGTAGATGTTACTGAAAGTAACATCTTGAGCTTAGTAGGCACACTCATAAAATTGGTTGCAGACTACTCTAAATCATATGGTGAGTATAATATCAAAGTTTACTTCATGTTAGCACATACTTGTTTTCAGCAAATTTGAAATATACACTCCTTTGAGTTGAATGCTTTACTTTCTATTCAATACATTTTGTGATAAGCTAGTGTACCTACCTACTCAAGGTGATCTGGAAGAGTATAGATATTGCAGGTAGAGTGCTCAATGCCATGGAATACACCAATGCAAGCTGAATTCAGTAACCTACCTAGTACCCTTTACACTGGAACAGCCATTGAATTGGTTTTGTTCTGCAAACGCTAATGTTCCACTGTGTAGAAAAGTAGATGTTACTGAAAGTAACATCTTGAGCTTAGTAGGCACACTCATAAAATTGGTTGCAGACTACTCTAAATCATATGCTGTGCATAATAATAAGGTTTACATCATGTTAGCACATACTGGATTTCAGCAAATTTGAACTATACACTCCATTGAGTTGAATGCTTTACATTCTATTCAATACAGTTTGTGATAAGGTAGTGTATATAACTGCTCAAGCTGATCTGGAACTTTATAGATGTTGCATGTAGAATGCTCAATGCCATGGAATACACCACTGCAAGCTGAATTCAGTAACCTACCTAGTACCCTTTACACTGGAACAGCCATTGAATTGGTTTTGTCTGCAAACGCTAATGTTCCACTGTGTAGAAAAGTAGATGTTACTGAAAGTAACATCTTGAGCTTAGTAGGCACACTCATAAAATTGGTTGCAGACTACTCTAAATCATATGCTGTGTATTATAATAAGGTTAACTTCATGTTAGCACATACTTGTTTTCTGCAAATTTGAACTATACAATCCATTGAGTTGAATGCTTCACTTTCTATTCAATACAGTTTGTGATAGGGTAGTGTATATAAGTGCTCAAGGTGATCTGGAACTGTATAGATATTGCATGTAGAGTGCTCAATGCCATGGAATTCACCAATGCAACCTGAATTCAGTAACCTACCTAGTACCCTTTACAGTGTAACAGCCATTGAATTGGTTTTGTCTGCAAAAGCTAATGTTCCACTGTGTGGAAAAGTAGATGATACTGAAAGTAACATCTTGAGCTTAGTAGGCACACTCATAAAATTGGTTGCAGACTACTCTAAATCATATGGTGAGTATAATATCAAAGTTTACTTCATGTTAGCACATACTTGTTTTCAGCAAATTTGAACTATACACTCCTTTGAGTTGAATGCTTTACTTTCTATTCAATACATTTTGTGATAAGGTAGTGTACCTACCTACTCAAGGTGATCTGGAAGAGTATAGATATTGCAGGTAGAGTGCTCAATGCCATGGAATACTGAATTCAGTAACTACTTGGTATCCTTTACAGTGGAACAGCGATTGAATTGATTTGGTTCTGCAAACGCTAAAGTTCCAGTGAGTAGAAAACGTTATGTTACTGAAAGTAAATTCTTGTGCTTAGTTAGCACACTCATAAAATTGGTTGCAGATTACTCTAAATCATATGCTGTGCATAATAATAAGGTTTACATCATGTTAGCACATACTGGATTTCAGCAAATTTGAACTGTACACTCCATGGAGTTGAATGCTTTACATTCTATTCAATACAGTTTGTGATAAGGTAGTGTATATAACTGCTCAAGGTGACCTGGAACTGTATAGATATTGCATGTAGAGTGCTCAATGCCATGGAATTCACCAATGCAAGCTGAATTCAGTAACCTACCTAGTACCCTTTACAGTGGAACAGCCATTGAATTCATTTGGTTCTGCAAACGCTAAAGTTCCAGTGAGTAGAAAACGTTATGTTACTGAAAGTAAATTCTTCTGCTTAGTTAGCACACTCATAAAATTGGTTGCAGTCTACTCTAAATCATATGCTGTACATAATAATAAGGTTTACATCATGTTAGCACATACTGGATTTCAGCAAATTTGAACTGTACACTCCATTGAGTTGAATGCTTTACATTCTATTCAATACAGTTTGTGATAAGGTAGTGTATATAACTGCTCAAGGTGATCTGGAACTCTATAGATATTGCATGTAGAGTGCTCAATGCCATGGAATTCACCAATGCAAGCTGAATTCAGTAACCTACCTAGTACCCTTTACACTGGAACAGCCATTGAATTGGTTTTGTCTGCAAACGCTAATGTTCCACTGTGTAGAAAAGTAGATGTTACTGAAAGTAACATCTTGAGCTTAGTAGGCACACTCATAAAATTGGTTGCAGACTACTCTAAATCATATGCTGTGTATTATAATAAGGTTAACTTCATGTTAGCACATACTTGTTTTCTGCAAATTTGAACTATACAATCCATTGAGTTGAATGCTTCACTTTCTATTCAATACAGTTTGTGATAAGGTAGTGTATATAAGTGCTCAAGGTGATCTGGAACTGTATAGATATTGCATGTAGAGTGCTCAATGCCATGGAATTCACCAATGCAACCTGAATTCAGTAACCTACCTAGTACCCTTTACAGTGTAACAGCCATTGAATTGGTTTTGTCTGCAAAAGCTAATGTTCCACTGTGTGGAAAAGTAGATGATACTGAAAGTAACATCTTGAGCTTAGTAGGCACACTCATAAAATTGGTTGCAGACTACTCTAAATCATATGGTGAGTATAATATCAAAGTTTACTTCATGTTAGCACATACTTGTTTTCAGCAAATTTGAACTATACACTCCTTTGAGTTGAATGCTTTACTTTCTATTCAATACATTTTGTGATAAGGTAGTGTACCTACCTACTCAAGGTGATCTGGAAGAGTATAGATATTGCAGGTAGAGTGCTCAATGCCATGGAATACTGAATTCAGTAACTACTTGGTATCCTTTACAGTGGAACAGCGATTGAATTGATTTGGTTCTGCAAACGCTAAAGTTCCAGTGAGTAGAAAACGTTATGTTACTGAAAGTAAATTCTTGTGCTTAGTTAGCACACTCATAAAATTGGTTGCAGATTACTCTAAATCATATGCTGTGCATAATAATAAGGTTTACATCATGTTAGCACATACTGGATTTCAGCAAATTTGAACTGTACACTCCATGGAGTTGAATGCTTTACATTCTATTCAATACAGTTTGTGATAAGGTAGTGTATATAACTGCTCAAGGTGACCTGGAACTGTATAGATATTGCATGTAGAGTGCTCAATGCCATGGAATTCACCAATGCAAGCTGAATTCAGTAACCTACCTAGTACCCTTTACAGTGGAACAGCCATTGAATTCATTTGGTTCTGCAAACGCTAAAGTTCCAGTGAGTAGAAAACGTTATGTTACTGAAAGTAAATTCTTCTGCTTAGTTAGCACACTCATAAAATTGGTTGCAGTCTACTCTAAATCATATGCTGTACATAATAATAAGGTTTACATCATGTTAGCACATACTGGATTTCAGCAAATTTGAACTGTACACTCCATTGAGTTGAATGCTTTACATTCTATTCAATACAGTTTGTGATAAGGTAGTGTATATAACTGCTCAAGGTGATCTGGAACTCTATAGATATTGCATGTAGAGTGCTCAATGCCATGGAATTCACCAATGCAAGCTGAATTCAGTAACCTACCTAGTACCCTTTACACTGGAACAGCCATTGAATTGGTTTTGTTCTGCAAACGCTAATGTTCCACTGTGTAGAAAAGTAGATGTTACTGAAAGTAACATCTTGAGCTTAGTAGGCACACTCATAAAATTGGTTGCAGTCTACTCTAAATCATATGGTGAGTATAATATCAAAGTTTACTTCATGTTAGCACATAATTGTTTTCAGCAAATTTGAACTATACACTCCATTGAGTTGAATGCTTTACTTTCTATTGAATACATTTTGTGATAAGCTAGTGTACCTACCTACTCAAGGTGATCTGGAAGAGTATAGATATTGCAGGTAGAGTGCTCAATGCCATGGAATACACCAATGCAAGCTGAATTCAGTATCCTACTTGGTATCCTTTACAGTGGAACAGCCATTGAATTGATTTGGTTCTGCAAACGCTAAAGTTCCAGTGAGTAGAAAACGTTATGTTACTGAAAGTAAATTCTTGTGCTTAGTTAGCACACTCATAAAATTGATTGCAGACTACTCTAAATCATATGCTGTACATAATAATAAGGTTTACATCATGTTAGCACATACTGGATTTCAGCAAATTTGAACTGTACACTCCATTGAGTTGAATGCTTTACATTCTATTTAATACAGTTTGTGATAAGGTAGTGTATATAATTGCTCAAGGTGATCTGGAACTCTATAGATATTGCATGTAGAGTGCTCAATGCCATGGAATTCACCAATGCAAGCTGAATTCAGTAACCTACCTAGTACCCTTTACACTGGAACAGCCATTGAATTGGTTTTGTTCTGCAAACGCTAATGTTCCACTGTGTAGAAAAGTAGATGTTACTGAAAGTAACATCTTGAGCTTAGTAGGCACACTCATATAATTGGTTGCAGACTACTCTAAATCATATGCTGTGCATAATAATAAGGTTTACATCATGTTAGCACATACTGGATTTCAGCAAATTTGAACTATACACTCCATTGAGTTGAATGCTTTACATTCTATTCAATACAGTTTGTGATAAGGTAGTGTATATAACTGCTCAAGCTGATCTGGAACTTTATAGATGTTGCATGTAGAATGCTCAATGCCATGGAATACACCAATGCAAGCTGAATTCAGTAACCTACCTAGTACCCTTTACACTGGAACAGCCATTGAATTGGTTTTGTCTGCAAACGCTAATGTTCCACTGTGTAGAAAAGTAGATGTTACTGAAAGTAACATCTTGAGCTTAGTAGGCACACTCATAAAATTGGTTGCAGACTACTCTAAATCATATGCTGTGTATAATAATAAGGTTAACTTCATGTTAGCACATACTTGTTTTCTGCAAATTTGAACTATACAATCCATTGAGTTGAATGCTTCACTTTCTATTCAATACAGTTTGTGATAAGGTAGTGTATATAAGTGCTCAAGGTTATCTGGAACTGAATAGATATTGCATGTAGAGTGCTCAATGCCATGGAATTCACCAATGCAACCTGAATTCAGTAACCTACCTAGTACCCTTTACAGTGGAAGAGCCATTGAATTGGTTTTGTCTGCAAACGCTAATGTTCCACTGTGTAGAAAAGTAGATGTTACTGAAAGTAACATCTTGAGCTTAGTAGGCACACTCATAAAATTGGTTGCAGACTACTCTAAATCATATGGTGAGTATAATATCAAAGTTTACTTCATGTTAGCACATACTTGTTTTCAGCAAATTTGAACTATACACTCCTTTGAGTTGAATGCTTTACTTTCTATTCAATACATTTTGTGATAAGCTAGTGTACCTACCTACTCAAGGTGATCTGGAAGAGTATAGATATTGCAGGTAGAGTGCTCAATGCCATGGAATACACGAATGCAAGCTGAATTCAGTAACCTACTTGGTATCCTTTACAGTGGAACAGCCATTGAATTGATTTGGTTCTGCAAACGCTAAAGTTCCAGTTAGTAGAAAACGTTATGTTACTGAAAGTAAATTCTTGTGCTTAGTTAGCACACTCATAAAATTGGTTGCAGACTACTCTAAATAATATGCTGTACATAATAATAAGGTTTACATCATGTTAGCACATACTGGATTTCAGCAAATTTGAACTGTACACTCCATTGAGTTGAATGCTTTACATTCTATTTAATACAGTTTGTGATAAGGTAGTGTATATAATTGCTCAAGGTGATCTGGAACTCTATAGATATTGCATGTAGAGTGCTCAATGCCATGGAATTCACCAATGCAAGCTGAATTCAGTAACCTACCTAGTACCCTTTACACTGGAACAGCCATTGAATTGGTTTTGTTCTGCAAACGCTAATGTTCCACTGTGTAGAAAAGTAGATGTTACTGAAAGTAACATCTTGAGCTTAGTAGGCACACTCATAAAATTGGTTGCAGACTACTCTAAATCATATGCTGTGCATAATAATAAGGTTTACATCATGTTAGCACATACTGGATTTCAGCAAATTTGAACTATACACTCCATTGAGTTGAATGCTTTACATTCTATTCAATACAGTTTGTGATAAGGTAGTGTATATAACTGCTCAAGCTGATCTGGAACTTTATAGATGTTGCATGTAGAATGCTCAATGCCATGGAATACACCAATGCAAGCTGAATTCAGTAACCTACCTAGTACCCTTTACACTGGAACAGCCATTGAATTGGTTTTGTCTGCAAACGCTAATGTTCCACTGTGTAGAAAAGTAGATGTTACTGAAAGTAACATCTTGAGCTTAGTAGGCACACTCATAAAATTGGTTGCAGACTACTCTAAATCATATGCTGTGTATAATAATAAGGTTAACTTCATGTTAGCACATACTTGTTTTCTGCAAATTTGAACTATACAATCCATTGAGTTGAATGCTTCACTTTCTATTCAATACAGTTTGTGATAAGGTAGTGTATATTAGTGCTCAAGGTTATCTGGAACTGTATAGATATTGCATGTAGAGTGCTCAATGCCATGGAATTCACCAATGCAACCTGAATTCAGTAACCTACCTAGTACCCTTTACAGTGGAACAGCCATTGAATTGGTTTTGTCTGCAAACGCTAATGTTCCACTGTGTAGAAAAGTAGATGTTACTGAAAGTAACATCTTGAGCTTAGTAGGCACACTCATAAAATTGGTTGCAGACTACTCTAAATCATATGGTGAGTATAATATCAAAGTTTACTTCATGTTAGCACATACTTGTTTTCAGCAAATTTGAACTATACACTCCTTTGAGTTGAATGCTTTACTTTCTATTCAATACATTTTGTGATAAGCTAGTGTACCTACCTACTCAAGGTGATCTGGAAGAGTATAGATATTGCAGGTAGAGTGCTCAATGCCATGGAATACACCAATGCAAGCTGAATTCAGTAACCTACTTGGTATCCTTTACAGTGGAACAGCCATTGAATTGATTTGGTTCTGCAAACGCTAAAGTTCCAGTGAGTAGAAAACGTTATGTTACTGAAAGTAAATTCTTGTGCTTAGTTAGCACACTCATAAAATTGGTTGCAGACTACTCTAAATCATATGCTGTACATAATAATAAGGTTTACATCATGTTAGCACATACTGGATTTCAGCAAATTTGAACTGTACACTCCATTGAGTTGAATGCTTTACATTCTATTTAATACAGTTTGTGATAAGGTAGTGTATATAATTGCTCAAGGTGATCTGGAACTCTATAGATATTGCATGTAGAGTGCTCAATGCCATGGAATTCACCAATGCAAGCTGAATTCAGTAACCTACCTAGTACCCTTTACACTGGAACAGCCATTGAATTGGTTTTGTTCTGCAAACGCTAATGTTCCACTGTGTAGAAAAGTAGATGTTACTGAAAGTAACATCTTGAGCTTAGTAGGCACACTCATAAAATTGGTTGCAGACTACTTTAAATCATATGCTGTGCATAATAATAAGGTTTACATCATGTTAGCACATACTGGATTTCAGCAAATTTGAACTATACACTCCATTGAGTTGAATGCTTTACATTCTATTCAATACAGTTTGTGATAAGGTAGTGTATATAACTGCTCAAGCTGATCTGGAACTTTATAGATGTTGCATGTAGAATGCTCAATGCCATGGAATACACCAATGCAAGCTGAATTCAGTAACCTACCTAGTACCCTTTACACTGGAACAGCCATTGAATTGGTTTTGTCTGCAAACGCTAATGTTCCACTGTGTAGAAAAGTAGATGTTACTGAAAGTAACATCTTGAGCTTAGTAGGCACACTCATAAAATTGGTTGCAGACTACTCTAAATCATATGCTGTGTATAATAATAAGGTTAACTTCATGTTAGCACATACTTGTTTTCTGCAAATTTGAACTATACAATCCATTGAGTTGAATGCTTCACTTTCTATTCAATACAGTTTGTGATAAGGTAGTGTATATAAGTGCTCAAGGTGATCTGGAACTGTATAGATATTGCATGTAGAGTGCTCAATGCCATGGAATTCACCAATGCAACCTGAATTCAATAACCTACCTAGTACCCTTTACACTGGAACAGCCATTGAATTGGTTTTGTCTGCAAACGCTAATGTTCCACTGTGTAGAAAAGTAGATGTTACTGAAAGTAACATCTTGAGCTTAGTAGGCACACTCATAAAATTGGTTGCAGACTACTCTAAATCATATGCTGTGTATAATAATAAGGTTAACTTCATGTTAGCACATACTTGTTTTCTGCAAATTTGAACTATACAATCCATTGAGTTGAATGCTTCACTTTCTATTCAATACAGTTTGTGATAAGGTAGTGTATATAAGTGCTCAAGGTGATCTGGAACTGTATAGATATTGCATGTAGAGTGCTCAATGCCATGGAATTCACCAATGCAACCTGAATTCAGTAACCTACCTAGTACCCTTTACAGTGGAACAGCCATTGAATTGGTTTTGTCTGCAAACGCTAATGTTCAACTGTGTAGAAAAGTAGATGTTACTGAAAGTAACATCTTGAGCTTAGTAGGCACACTCATAAAATTGGTTGCAGACTACTCTAAATCATATGGTGAGTATAATATCAAAGTTTACTTCATGTTAGCACATACTTGTTTTCAGCAAATTTGAACTATACACTCCTTTGAGTTGAATGCTTTACTTTCTATTCAATACATTTTGTGATAAGGTAGTGTACCTACCTACTCAAGGTGATCTGGAAGAGTATAGATATTGCAGGTAGAGTGCTCAATGCCATGGAATACTGAATTCAGTAACTACTTGGTATCCTTTACATTGGAACAGCCATTGAATTGATTTGGTTCTGCAAACGCTAAAGTTCCAGTGAGTAGAAAACGTTATGTTACTGAAAGTAAATTCTTGTGCTTAGTTAGCACACTCATAAAATTGGTTGCAGATTACTCTAAATCATATGCTGTGCATAATAATAAGGTTTACATCATGTTAGCACATACTGGATTTCAGCAAATTTGAACTGTACACTCCATGGAGTTGAATGCTTTACATTCTATTCAATACAGTTTGTGATAAGGTAGTGTATATAACTGCTCAAGGTGATCTGGAACTGTATAGATATTGCATGTAGAGTGCTCAATGCCATGGAATTCACCAATGCAAGCTGAATTCAGTAACCTACCTAGTACCCTTTACAGTGGAACAGCCATTGAATTCATTTGGTTCTGCAAACGCTAAAGTTCCAGTGAGTAGAAAACGTTATGTTACTGAAAGTAAATTCTTCTGCTTAGTTAGCACACTCATAAAATTGGTTGCAGACTACTCTAAATCATATGCTGTGCATAATAATAAGGTTTACATCATGTTAGCACATACTGGATTTCAGCAAATTTGAAGTACACTCCATTGAGTTGAATGCTTTACATTCTATTTAATACAGTTTGTGATAAGGTAGTGTATATAATTGCTCAAGGTGATCTGGAACTCTATAGATATTGCATGTAGAGTGCTCAATGCCATGGAATTCACCAATGCAAGCTGAATTCAGTAACCTACCTAGTACCCTTTACACTGGAACAGCCATTGAATTGGTTTTGTTCTGCAAACGCTAATGTTCCACTGTGTAGAAAAGTAGATGTTACTGAAAGTAACATCTTGAGCTTAGTAGGCACACTCATAAAATTGGTTGCAGTCTACTCTAAATCATATGGTGAGTATAATATCAAAGTTTACTTCATGTTAGCACATACTTGTTTTCAGCAAATTTGAACTATACACTCCATTGAGTTGAATGCTTTACTTTCTATTGAATACATTTTGTGATAAGCTAGTGTACCTACCTACTCAAGGTGATCTGGAAGAGTATAGATATTGCAGGTAGAGTGCTCAATGCCATGGAATACACCAATGCAAGCTGAATTCAGTAACCTACTTGGTATCCTTTACAGTGGAACAGCCATTGAATTGATTTGGTTCTGCAAACGCTAAAGTTCCAGTGAGTAGAAAACGTTATGTTACTGAAAGTAAATTCTTGTTCTTAGTTAGCACACTCATAAAATTGGTTGCAGACTACTCTAAATCATATGCTGTACATAATAATAAGGTTTACATCATGTTAGCACATACTGGATTTCAGCAAATTTGAACTGTACACTCCATTGAGTTGAATGCTTTACATTCTATTTAATACAGTTTGTGATAAGGTAGTGTATATAATTGCTCAAGGTGATCTGGAACTCTATAGATATTGCATGTAGAGTGCTCAATGCCATGGAATTCACCAATGCAAGCTGAATTCAGTAACCTACCTAGTACCCTTTACACTGGAACAGCCATTGAATTGGTTTTGTTCCGCAAACGCTAATGTTCCACTGTGTAGAAAAGTAGATGTTACTGAAAGTAACATCTTGAGCTTAGTAGGCACACTCATAAAATTGGTTGCAGACTACTCTAAATCATATGCTGTGCATAATAATAAGGTTTACATCATGTTAGCACATACTGGATTTCAGCAAATTTGAACTATACACTCCATTGAGTTGAATGCTTTACATTCTATTCAATACAGTTTGTGATAAGGTAGTGTATATAACTGCTCAAGCTGATCTGGAACTTTATAGATGTTGCATGTAGAATGCTCAATGCCATGGAATACACCAATGCAAGCTGAATTCAGTAACCTACCTAGTACCCTTTACACTGGAACAGCCATTGAATTGGTTTTGTCTGCAAACGCTAATGTTCCACTGTGTAGAAAAGTAGATGTTACTGAAAGTAACATCTTGAGCTTAGTAGGCACACTCATAAAATTGGTTGCAGACTACTCTAAATCATATGCTGTGTATAATAATAAGGTTAACTTCATGTTAGCACATACTTGTTTTCTGCAAATTTGAACTATACAATCCATTGAGTTGAATGCTTCACTTTCTATTCAATACAGTTTGTGATAAGGTAGTGTATATAAGTGCTCAAGGTGATCTGGAACTGTATAGATATTGCATGTAGAGTGCTCAATGCCATGGAATTCACCAATGCAACCTGAATTCAGTAACCTACCTAGTACCCTTTACAGTGGAACAGCCATTGAATTGGTTTTGTCTGCAAACGCTAATGTTCCACTGTGTAGAAAAGTAGATGTTACTGAAAGTAACATCTTGAGCTTAGTAGGCACACTCATAAAATTGGTTGCAGACTACTCTAAATCATATGGTGAGTATAATATCAAAGTTTACTTCATGTTAGCACATACTTGTTTTCAGCAAATTTGAACTATACACTCCTTTGAGTTGAATGCTTTACTTTCTATTCAATACATTTTGTGATAAGGTAGTGTACCTACCTACTCAAGGTGATCTGGAAGAGTATAGATATTGCAGGTAGAGTGCTCAATGCCATGGAATACTGAATTCAGTAACTACTTGGTATCCTTTACAGTGGAACAGCCATTGAATTGATTTGGTTCTGCAAACGCTAAAGTTCCAGTGAGTAGAAAACGTTATGTTACTGAAAGTAAATTCTTGTGCTTAGTTAGCACACTCATAAAATTGGTTGCAGATTACTCTAAATCATATGCTGTGCATAATAATAAGGTTTACATCATGTTAGCACATACTGGATTTCAGCAAATTTGAACTGTACACTCCATGGAGTTGAATGCTTTACATTCTATTCAATACAGTTTGTGATAAGGTAGTGTATATAACTGCTCAAGGTGATCTGGAACTGTATAGATATTGCATGTAGAGTGCTCAATGCCATGGAATTCACCAATGCAAGCTGAATTCAGTAACCTACCTAGTACCCTTTACAGTGGAACAGCCATTGAATTCATTTGGTTCTGCAAACGCTAAAGTTCCAGTGAGTAGAAAACGTTATGTTACTGAAAGTAAATTCTTCTGCTTAGTTAGCACACTCATAAAATTGGTTGCAGACTACTCTAAATCATATGCTGTGCATAATAATAAGGTTTACATCATGTTAGCACATACTGGATTTCAGCAAATTTGAACTGTACACTCCATTGAGTTGAATGCTTTACATTCTATTCAATACAGTTTGTGATAAGGTAGTGTATATAACTGCTCATGGTGATCTGGAACTCTATAGATATTGCATGTAGAGTGCTCAATGCCATGGAATTCACCAATGCAAGCTGAATTCAGTAACCTACCTAGTACCCTTTACACTGGAACAGCCATTGAATTGGTTTTGTTCTGCAAACGCTAATGTTCCACTGTGTAGAAAAGTAGATGTTACTGAAAGTAACATCTTGAGCTTAGTAGGCACACTCATAAAATTGGTTGCAGTCTACTCTAAATCATATGGTGAGTATAATATCAAAGTTTACTTCATGTTAGCACATACTTGTTTTCAGCAAATTTGAACTATACACTCCATTGAGTTGAATGCTTTACTTTCTATTGAATACATTTTGTGATAAGCTAGTGTACCTACCTACTCAAGGTGATCTGGAAGAGTATAGATATTGCAGGTAGAGTGCTCAATGCCATGGAATACACCAATGCAAGCTGAATTCAGTAACCTACTTGGTATCCTTTACAGTGGAACAGCCATTGAATTGATTTGGTTCTGCAAACGCTAAAGTTCCAGTGAGTAGAAAACGTTATGTTACTGAAAGTAAATTCTTGTGCTTAGTTAGCACACTCATAAAATTGGTTGCAGACTACTCTAAATCATATGCTGTACATAATAATAAGGTTTACATCATGTTAGCACATACTGGATTTCAGCAAATTTGAACTGTACACTCCATTGAGTTGAATGCTTTACATTCTATTTAATACAGTTTGTGATAAGGTAGTGTATATAATTGCTCAAGGTGATCTGGAACTCTATAGATATTGCATGTAGAGTGCTCAATGCCATGGAATTCACCAATGCAAGCTGAATTCAGTAACCTACCTAGTACCCTTTACACTGGAACAGCCATTGAATTGGTTTTGTTCTGCAAACGCTAATGTTCCACTGTGTAGAAAAGTAGATGTTACTGAAAGTAACATCTTGAGCTTAGTAGGCACACTCATAAAATTGGTTGCAGACTACTCTAAATCATATGGTGAGTATAATACCAAAGTTTACTTCATGTTAGCACATACTTGTTTTCAGCAAATTTGAAATATACACTCCTTTGAGTTGAATGCTTTACTTTCTATTCAATACATTTTGTGATAAGCTAGTGTACCTACCTACTCAAGGTGATCTGGAAGAGTATAGATATTGCAGGTAGAGTGCTCAATGCCATGGAATACACCAATGCAAGCTGAATTCAGTAACCTACCTAGTACCCTTTACAGTGGAACAGCCATTGAATTGGTTTTGTTCTGCAAACGCTAATGTTCCACTGTGTAGAAAAGTAGATGTTACTGAAAGTAACATCTTGAGCTTAGTAGGCACACTCATTAAATTGGTTGCAGACTACTCTAAATCATATGCTGTGTATAATAATAAGGTTAACTTCATGTTAGCACATACTTGTTTTCTGCAAATTTGAACTATACAATCCATTGAGTTGAAAGCTTCACTTTCTATTCAATACATTTTGTGATAAGCTAGTGTAGATAACTACTGAAGGTGATCTGGAACTGTATAGATATTGCATGTAGAGTGCTCAATGCCATGGAATTCACCAATGCAACCTGAATTCAGTAACCTACCTAGTACCCTTTACACTGGAACAGCCATTGAATTGGTTTTGTTCTGCAAACGCTAATGTTCCACTGTGTAGAAAAGTAGATGTTACTGAAAGTAACATCTTGAGCTTAGTAGGCACACTCATAAAATTGGTTGCAGACTACTCTAAATCATATGGTGAGTATAATATCAAAGTTTACTTCATGTTAGCACATACTTGTTTTCAGCAAATTTGAAATATACACTCCTTTGAGTTGAATGCTTTACTTTCTATTCAATACATTTTGTGATAAGCTAGTGTACCTACCTACTCAAGGTGATCTGGAAGAGTATAGATATTGCAGGTAGAGTGCTCAATGCCATGGAATACACCAATGCAAGCTGAATTCAGTAACCTACCTAGTACCCTTTACAGTGGAACAGCCATTGAATTGGTTTTGTTCTGCAAACGCTAATGTTCCACTGTGTAGAAAAGTAGATCTTACTGAAAGTAACATCTTGAGCTTAGTAGGCACACTCATTAAATTGGTTGCAGACTACTCTAAATCATATGCTGTGTATAATAATAAGGTTAACTTCATGTTAGCACATACTTGTTTTCTGCAAATTTGAACTATACAATCCATTGAGTTGAATGCTTCACTTTCTATTCAATACATTTTGTGATAAGCTAGTGTAGATAACTACTGAAGGTGATCTGGAACTGTATAGATATTGCATGTAGAGTGCTCAATGCCATGGAATACACCAATGCAAGCTGAATTCAGTAACCTACCTAGTACCCTTTACACTGGAACAGCCATTGAATTGGTTTTGTTCTGCAAACGCTAATGTTCCACTGTGTAGAAAAGTAGATGTTACTGAAAGTAACATCTTGAGCTTAGTAGGCACACTCATAAAATTGGTTGCAGACTACTCTAAATCATATGCTGTGCATAATAATAAGGTTTACATCATGTTAGCACATACTGGATTTCAGCAAATTTGAACTATACACTCCATTGAGTTGAATGCTTTACATTCTATTCAATACAGTTTGTGATAAGGTAGTGTATATAACTGCTCAAGCTGATCTGGAACTTTATAGATGTTGCATGTAGAATGCTCAATGCCATGGAATACACCAATGCAAGCTGAATTCAGTAACCTACCTAGTACCCTTTACACTGGAATAGCCATTGAATTGGTTTTGTCTGCAAACGCTAATGTTCCACTGTGTAGAAAAGTAGATGTTACTGAAAGTAACATCTTGAGCTTAGTAGGCACACTCATAAAATTGTTTGCAGACTACTCTAAATCATATGCTGTGTATAATAATAAGGTTAACTTCATGTTAGCACATACTTGTTTTCTGCAAATTTGAACTATACAATCCATTGAGTTGAATGCTTCACTTTCTATTCAATACAGTTTGTGATAAGGTAGTGTATATAAGTGCTCAAGGTGATCTGGAACTGTATAGATATTGCATGTAGAGTGCTCAATGCCATGGAATTCACCAATGCAACCTGAATTCAGTAACCTACCTAGTACCCTTTACAGTGGAACAGCCATTGAATTGGTTTTGTTCTGCAAACGCTAATGTTCCAGTGAGTAGAAAACGTTATGTTACTGAAAGTAAATTCTTGTGCTTAGTTAGCACACTCATTAAATTGGTTGCAGACTACTCTAAATCATATGCTGTGCATAATAATAAGGTTTACATCATGTTAGCACATACTGGATTTCAGCAAATTTGAACTATACACTCCATTGAGTTGAATGCTTTACATTCTATTCAATACAGTTTGTGATAAGGTAGTGTATATAACTGCTCAAGGTGAACTGGAACTCTATAGATATTGCATGTAGAGTGCTCAATGCCATGGAATTCACCAATGCAAGCTGAATTCAGTAACCTACCTAGTACCCTTTACACTGGAACAGCCATTGAATTGGTTTTGTTCTGCAAACGCTAATGTTCCACTGTGTAGGAAAGTAGATGTTACTGAAAGTAACATCTTGAGCTTAGTAGGCACACTCATAAAATTGGTTGCAGACTACTCTAAATCATATGGTGAGTATAATATCAAAGTTTACTTCATGTTAGCACATACTTGTTTTCAGCAAATTTGAACTATACACTCCTTTGAGTTGAATGCTTTACTTTCTATTCAGTACATTTTGTGATAAGGTAGTGTACCTACCTACTCAAGGTGATCTGGAAGAGTATAGATATTGCAGGTAGAGTGCTCAATGCCATGGAATACACCAATGCAAGCTGAATTCAGTAACCTACTTGGTATCCTTTACAGTGGAACAGCCATTGAATTGATTTGGTTCTGCAAACGCTAAAGTTCCAGTGAGTAGAAAACGTTATGTTACTGAAAGTAAATTCTTGTGCTTAGTTAGCACACTCATAAAATTGGTTGCAGACTACTCTAAATCATATGCTGTACATAATAATAAGGTTTACATCATGTTAGCACATACTGGATTTCAGCAAATTTGAACTGTACACTCCATTGAGTTGAATGCTTTACATTCTATTTAATACAGTTTGTGATAAGGTAGTGTATATAATTGCTCAAGGTGATCTGGAACTCTATAGATATTGCATGTAGAGTGCTCAATGCCATGGAATTCACCAATGCAAGCTGAATTCAGTAACCTACCTAGTACCCTTTACACTGGAACAGCCATTGAATTGGTTTTGTTCTGCAAACGCTAATGTTCCACTGTGTAGAAAAGTAGATGTTACTGAAAGTAACATCTTGAGCTTAGTAGGCACACTCATAAAATTGGTTGCAGACTACTCTAAATCATATGGTGAGTATAATATCAAAGTTTACTTCATGTTAGCACATACTTGTTTTCAGCAAATTTGAAATATACACTCCTTTGAGTTGAATGCTTTACTTTCTATTCAATACATTTTGTGATAAGCTAGTGTACCTATCTACTCAAGGTGATCTGGAAGAGTATAGATATTGCAGGTAGAGTGCTCAATGCCATGGAATACACCAATGCAAGCTGAATTCAGTAACCTACCTAGTACCCTTTACAGTGGAACAGCCATTGAATTGGTTTTGTTCTGCAAACGCTAATGTTCCACTGTGTAGAAAAGTAGATGTTACTGAAAGTAACATCTTGAGCTTAGTAGGCACACTCATTAAATTGCTTGCAGACTACTCTAAATCATATGCTGTGTATAATAATAAGGTTAACTTCATGTTAGCACATACTTGTTTTCTGCAAATTTGAACTATACAATCCATTGAGTTGAATGCTTCACTTTCTATTCAATACATTTTGTGATAAGCTAGTGTAGATAACTACTGAAGGTGATCTGGAACTGTATAGATATTGCATGTAGAGTGCTCAATGCCATGGAATACACCAATGCAAGCTGAATTCAGTAACCTACCTAGTACCCTTTACACTGGAACAGCCATTGAATTGTTTTTGTTCTGCAAACGCTAATGTTCCACTGTGTAGAAAAGTAGATGTTACTGAAAGTAACATCTTGAGCTTAGTAGGCACACTCATAAAATTGGTTGCAGACTACTCTAAATCATATGCTGTGCATAATAATAAGGTTTACATCATGTTAGCACATACTGGATTTCAGCAAATTTGAACTATACACTCCATTGAGTTGAAAGCTTTACATTCTATTCAATACAGTTTGTGATAAGGTAGTGTATATAACTGCTCAAGTTGATCTGGAACTTTATAGATGTTGCATGTAGAATGCTCAATGCCATGGAATACACCAATGCAAGCTGAATTTAGTAACCTACCTAGTACCCTTTACACTGGAACAGCCATTGAATTGGTTTTGTCTGCAAACGCTAATGTTCCACTGTGTAGAAAAGTAGATGTTACTGAAAGTAACATCTTGAGCTTAGTAGGCACACTCATAAAATTGGTTGCAGACTACTCTAAATCATATGCTGTGCATAATAATAAGGTTTACATCATGTTAGCACATACTGGATTTCAGCAAATTTGAACTATACACTCCATTGAGTTGAATGCTTTACATTCTATTCAATACAGTTTGTGATAAGGTAGTGTATATAACTGCTCAAGCTGATCTGGAACTTTATAGATGTTGCATGTAGAATGCTCAATGCCATGGAATACACCAATGCAAGCTGAATTCAGTAACCTAACTAGTACCCTTTACACTGGAATAGCCATTGAATTGGTTTTGTCTGCAAACGCTAATGTTCCACTGTGTAGAAAAGTAGATGTTACTGAAAGTAACATCTTGAGCTTAGTAGGCACACTCATAAAATTGGTTGCAGACTACTCTAAATCATATGCTGTGTATAATAATAAGGTTAACTTCATGTTAGCACATACTTGTTTTCTGCAAATTTGAACTATACAATCCATTGAGTTGAATGCTTCACTTTCTATTCAATACAGTTTGTGATAAGATAGTGTATATAAGTGCTCAAGGTGATCTGGAACTGTATAGATATTGCATGTAGAGTGCTCAATGCCATGGAATTCACCAATGCAACCTGAATTCAGTAACCTACCTAGTACCCTTTACAGTGGAACAGCCATTGAATTGGTTTTGTTCTGCAAACGCTAATGTTCCAGTGAGTAGAAAACGTTATGTTACTGAAAGTAAATTCTTGTGCTTAGTTAGCACACTCATTAAATTGGTTGCAGACTACTCTAAATCATATGCTGTGCATAATAATAAGGTTTACATCATGTTAGCACATACTGGATTTCAGCAAATTTGAACTATACACTCCATTGAGTTGAATGCTTTACATTCTATTCAATACAGTTTGTGATAAGGTAGTGTATATAACTGCTCAAGGTGAACTGGAACTCTATAGATATTGCATGTAGAGTGCTCAATGCCATGGAATTCACCAATGCAAGCTGAATTCAGTAACCTACCTAGTACCCTTTACACTGGAACAGCCATTGAATTGGTTTTGTTCTGCAAACGCTAATGTTCCACTGTGTAGGAAAGTAGATGTTACTGAAAGTAACATCTTGAGCTTAGTAGGCACACTCATAAAATTGGTTGCAGACTACTCTAAATCATATGGTGAGTATAATATCAAAGTTTACTTCATGTTAGCACATACTTGTTTTCAGCAAATTTGAACTATACACTCCTTTGAGTTGAATGCTTTACTTTCTATTCAGTACATTTTGTGATAAGGTAGTGTACCTACCTACTCAAGGTGATCTGGAAGAGTATAGATATTGCAGGTAGAGTGCTCAATGCCATGGAATACACCAATGCAAGCTGAATTCAGTAACCTACTTGGTATCCTTTACAGTGGAACAGCCATTGAATTGATTTGGTTCTGCAAACGCTAAAGTTCCAGTGAGTAGAAAACGTTATGTTACTGAAAGTAAATTCTTGTGCTTAGTTAGCACACTCATAAAATTGGTTGCAGACTACTCTAAATCATATGCTGTACATAATAATAAGGTTTACATCATGTTAGCACATACTGGATTTCAGCAAATTTGAACTGTACACTCCATTGAGTTGAATGCTTTACATTCTATTTAATACAGTTTGTGATAAGGTAGTGTATATAATTGCTCAAGGTGATCTGGAACTCTATAGATATTGCATGTAGAGTGCTCAATGCCATGGAATTCACCAATGCAAGCTGAATTCAGTAACCTACCTAGTACCCTTTACACTGGAACAGCCATTGAATTGGTTTTGTTCTGCAAACGCTAATGTTCCACTGTGTAGAAAAGTAGATCTTACTGAAAGTAACATCTTGAGCTTAGTAGGCACACTCATTAAATTGGTTGCAGACTACTCTAAATCATATGCTGTGTATAATAATAAGGTTAACTTCATGTTAGCACATACTTGTTTTCTGCAAATTTGAACTATACAATCCATTGAGTTGAATGCTTCACTTTCTATTCAATACATTTTGTGATAAGCTAGTGTAGATAACTACTGAAGGTGATCTGGAACTGTATAGATATTGCATGTAGAGTGCTCAATGCCATGGAATACACCAATGCAAGCTGAATTCAGTAACCTACCTAGTACCCTTTACACTGGAACAGCCATTGAATTGGTTTTGTTCTGCAAACGCTAATGTTCCACTGTGTAGAAAAGTAGATGTTACTGAAAGTAACATCTTGAGCTTAGTAGGCACACTCATAAAATTGGTTGCAGACTACTCTAAATCATATGCTGTGCATAATAATAAGGTTTACATCATGTTAGCACATACTGGATTTCAGCAAATTTGAACTATACACTCCATTGAGTTGAATGCTTTACATTCTATTCAATACAGTTTGTGATAAGGTAGTGTATATAACTGCTCAAGCTGATCTGGAACTTTATAGATGTTGCATGTAGAATGCTCAATGCCATGGAATACACCAATGCAAGCTGAATTCAGTAACCTACCTAGTACCCTTTACACTGGAATAGCCATTGAATTGGTTTTGTCTGCAAACGCTAATGTTCCACTGTGTAGAAAAGTAGATGTTACTGAAAGTAACATCTTGAGCTTAGTAGGCACACTCATAAAATTGGTTGCAGACTACTCTAAATCATATGCTGTGTATAATAATAAGGTTAACTTCATGTTAGCACATACTTGTTTTCTGCAAATTTGAACTATACAATCCATTGAGTTGAATGCTTCACTTTCTATTCAATACAGTTTGTGATAAGGTAGTGTATATAAGTGCTCAAGGTGATCTGGAACTGTATAGATATTGCATGTAGAGTGCTCAATGCCATGGAATTCACCAATGCAACCTGAATTCAGTAACCTACCTAGTACCCTTTACAGTGGAACAGCCATTGAATTGGTTTTGTTCTGCAAACGCTAATGTTCCAGTGAGTAGAAAACGTTATGTTACTGAAAGTAAATTCTTGTGCTTAGTTAGCACACTCATTAAATTGGTTGCAGACTACTCTAAATCATATGCTGTGCATAATAATAAGGTTTACATCATGTTAGCACATACTGGATTTCAGCAAATTTGAACTATACACTCCATTGAGTTGAATGCTTTACATTCTATTCAATACAGTTTGTGATAAGGTAGTGTATATAACTGCTCAAGGTGAACTGGAACTCTATAGATATTGCATGTAGAGTGCTCAATGCCATGGAATTCACCAATGCAAGCTGAATTCAGTAACCTACCTAGTACCCTTTACACTGGAACAGCCATTGAATTGGTTTTGTTCTGCAAACGCTAATGTTCCACTGTGTAGGAAAGTAGATGTTACTGAAAGTAACATCTTGAGCTTAGTAGGCACACTCATAAAATTGGTTGCAGACTACTCTAAATCATATGGTGAGTATAATATCAAAGTTTACTTCATGTTAGCACATACTTGTTTTCAGCAAATTTGAACTATACACTCCTTTGAGTTGAATGCTTTACTTTCTATTCAGTACATTTTGTGATAAGGTAGTGTACCTACCTACTCAAGGTGATCTGGAAGAGTATAGATATTGCAGGTAGAGTGCTCAATGCCATGGAATACACCAATGCAAGCTGAATTCAGTAACCTACTTGGTATCCTTTACAGTGGAACAGCCATTGAATTGATTTGGTTCTGCAAACGCTAAAGTTCCAGTGAGTAGAAAACGTTATGTTACTGAAAGTAAATTCTTGTGCTTAGTTAGCACACTCATAAAATTGGTTGCAGACTACTCTAAATCATATGCTGTACATAATAATAAGGTTTACATCATGTTAGCACATACTGGATTTCAGCAAATTTGAACTGTACACTCCATTGAGTTGAATGCTTTACATTCTATTTAATACAGTTTGTGATAAGGTAGTGTATATAATTGCTCAAGGTGATCTGGAACTCTATAGATATTGCATGTAGAGTGCTCAATGCCATGGAATTCACCAATGCAAGCTGAATTCAGTAACCTACCTAGTACCCTTTACACTGGAACAGCCATTGAATTGGTTTTGTTCTGCAAACGCTAATGTTCCACTGTGTAGAAAAGTAGATGTTACTGAAAGTAACATCTTGAGCTTAGTAGGCACACTCATAAAATTGGTTGCAGACTACTCTAAATCATATGGTGAGTATAATATCAAAGTTTACTTCATGTTAGCACATACTTGTTTTCAGCAAATTTGAAATATACACTCCTTTGAGTTGAATGCTTTACTTTCTATTCAATACATTTTGTGATAAGCTAGTGTACCTATCTACTCAAGGTGATCTGGAAGAGTATAGATATTGCAGGTAGAGTGCTCAATGCCATGGAATACACCAATGCAAGCTGAATTCAGTAACCTACCTAGTACCCTTTACAGTGGAACAGCCATTGAATTGGTTTTGTTCTGCAAACGCTAATGTTCCACTGTGTAGAAAAGTAGATGTTACTGAAAGTAACATCTTGAGCTTAGTAGGCACACTCATTAAATTGCTTGCAGACTACTCTAAATCATATGCTGTGTATAATAATAAGGTTAACTTCATGTTAGCACATACTTGTTTTCTGCAAATTTGAACTATACAATCCATTGAGTTGAATGCTTCACTTTCTATTCAATACATTTTGTGATAAGCTAGTGTAGATAACTACTGAAGGTGATCTGGAACTGTATAGATATTGCATGTAGAGTGCTCAATGCCATGGAATACACCAATGCAAGCTGAATTCAGTAACCTACCTAGTACCCTTTACACTGGAACAGCCATTGAATTGTTTTTGTTCTGCAAACGCTAATGTTCCACTGTGTAGAAAAGTAGATGTTACTGAAAGTAACATCTTGAGCTTAGTAGGCACACTCATAAAATTGGTTGCAGACTACTCTAAATCATATGCTGTGCATAATAATAAGGTTTACATCATGTTAGCACATACTGGATTTCAGCAAATTTGAACTATACACTCCATTGAGTTGAAAGCTTTACATTCTATTCAATACAGTTTGTGATAAGGTAGTGTATATAACTGCTCAAGTTGATCTGGAACTTTATAGATGTTGCATGTAGAATGCTCAATGCCATGGAATACACCAATGCAAGCTGAATTTAGTAACCTACCTAGTACCCTTTACACTGGAACAGCCATTGAATTGGTTTTGTCTGCAAACGCTAATGTTCCACTGTGTAGAAAAGTAGATGTTACTGAAAGTAACATCTTGAGCTTAGTAGGCACACTCATAAAATTGGTTGCAGACTACTCTAAATCATATGCTGTGCATAATAATAAGGTTTACATCATGTTAGCACATACTGGATTTCAGCAAATTTGAACTATACACTCCATTGAGTTGAATGCTTTACATTCTATTCAATACAGTTTGTGATAAGGTAGTGTATATAACTGCTCAAGCTGATCTGGAACTTTATAGATGTTGCATGTAGAATGCTCAATGCCATGGAATACACCAATGCAAGCTGAATTCAGTAACCTAACTAGTACCCTTTACACTGGAATAGCCATTGAATTGGTTTTGTCTGCAAACGCTAATGTTCCACTGTGTAGAAAAGTAGATGTTACTGAAAGTAACATCTTGAGCTTAGTAGGCACACTCATAAAATTGGTTGCAGACTACTCTAAATCATATGCTGTGTATAATAATAAGGTTAACTTCATGTTAGCACATACTTGTTTTCTGCAAATTTGAACTATACAATCCATTGAGTTGAATGCTTCACTTTCTATTCAATACAGTTTGTGATAAGGTAGTGTATATAAGTGCTCAAGGTGATCTGGAACTGTATAGATATTGCATGTAGAGTGCTCAATGCCATGGAATTCACCAATGCAACCTGAATTCAGTAACCTACCTAGTACCCTTTACAGTGGAACAGCCATTGAATTGGTTTTGTTCTGCAAACGCTAATGTTCCAGTGAGTAGAAAACGTTATGTTACTGAAAGTAAATTCTTGTGCTTAGTTAGCACACTCATTAAATTGGTTGCAGACTACTCTAAATCATATGCTGTGCATAATAATAAGGTTTACATCATGTTAGCACATACTGGATTTCAGCAAATTTGAACTATACACTCCATTGAGTTGAATGCTTTACATTCTATTCAATACAGTTTGTGATAAGGTAGTGTATATAACTGCTCAAGGTGAACTGGAACTCTATAGATATTGCATGTAGAGTGCTCAATGCCATGGAATTCACCAATGCAAGCTGAATTCAGTAACCTACCTAGTACCCTTTACACTGGAACAGCCATTGAATTGGTTTTGTTCTGCAAACGCTAATGTTCCACTGTGTAGGAAAGTAGATGTTACTGAAAGTAACATCTTGAGCTTAGTAGGCACACTCATAAAATTGGTTGCAGACTACTCTAAATCATATGGTGAGTATAATATCAAAGTTTACTTCATGTTAGCACATACTTGTTTTCAGCAAATTTGAACTATACACTCCTTTGAGTTGAATGCTTTACTTTCTATTCAGTACATTTTGTGATAAGGTAGTGTACCTACCTACTCAAGGTGATCTGGAAGAGTATAGATATTGCAGGTAGAGTGCTCAATGCCATGGAATACACCAATGCAAGCTGAATTCAGTAACCTACTTGGTATCCTTTACAGTGGAACAGCCATTGAATTGATTTGGTTCTGCAAACGCTAAAGTTCCAGTGAGTAGAAAACGTTATGTTACTGAAAGTAAATTCTTGTGCTTAGTTAGCACACTCATAAAATTGGTTGCAGACTACTCTAAATCATATGCTGTACATAATAATAAGGTTTACATCATGTTAGCACATACTGGATTTCAGCAAATTTGAACTGTACACTCCATTGAGTTGAATGCTTTACATTCTATTTAATACAGTTTGTGATAAGGTAGTGTATATAATTGCTCAAGGTGATCTGGAACTCTATAGATATTGCATGTAGAGTGCTCAATGCCATGGAATTCACCAATGCAAGCTGAATTCAGTAACCTACCTAGTACCCTTTACACTGGAACAGCCATTGAATTGGTTTTGTTCTGCAAACGCTAATGTTCCACTGTGTAGAAAAGTAGATGTTACTGAAAGTAACATCTTGAGCTTAGTAGGCACACTCATAAAATTGGTTGCAGACTACTCTAAATCATATGGTGAGTATAATATCAAAGTTTACTTCATGTTAGCACATACTTGTTTTCAGCAAATTTGAAATATACACTCCTTTGAGTTGAATGCTTTACTTTCTATTCAATACATTTTGTGATAAGCTAGTGTACCTACCTACTCAAGGTGATCTGGAAGAGTATAGATATTGCAGGTAGAGTGCTCAATGCCATGGAATACACCAATGCAAGCTGAATTCAGTAACCTACCTAGTACCCTTTACAGTGGAACAGCCATTGAATTGGTTTTGTTCTGCAAACGCTAATGTTCCACTGTGTAGAAAAGTAGATGTTACTGAAAGTAACATCTTGAGCTTAGTAGGCACACTCATTAAATTGCTTGCAGACTACTCTAAATCATATGCTGTGTATAATAATAAGGTTAACTTCATGTTAGCACATACTTGTTTTCTGCAAATTTGAACTATACAATCCATTGAGTTGAATGCTTCACTTTCTATTCAATACATTTTGTGATAAGCTAGTGTAGATAACTACTGAAGGTGATCTGGAACTGTATAGATATTGCATGTAGAGTGCTCAATGCCATGGAATACACCAATGCAAGCTGAATTCAGTAACCTACCTAGTACCCTTTACACTGGAACAGCCATTGAATTGGTTTTGTTCTGCAAACGCTAATGTTCCACTGTGTAGAAAAGTAGATGTTACTGAAAGTAACATCTTGAGCTTAGTAGGCACACTCATAAAATTGGTTGCAGACTACTCTAAATCATATGCTGTGCATAATAATAAGGTTTACATCATGTTAGCACATACTGGATTTCAGCAAATTTGAACCATACACTCCATTGAGTTGAAAGCTTTACATTCTATTCAATACAGTTTGTGATAAGGTAGTGTATATAACTGCTCAAGTTGATCTGGAACTTTATAGATGTTGCATGTAGAATGCTCAATGCCATGGAATACACCAATGCAAGCTGAATTCAGTAACCTACCTAGTACCCTTTACACTGGAACAGCCATTGAATTGGTTTTGTCTGCAAATGCTAATGTTCCACTGTGTAGAAAAGTAGATGTTACTGAAAGTAACATCTTGAGCTTAGTAGGCACACTCATAAAATTGGTTGCAGACTACTCTAAATCATATGCTGTGTATAATAATAAGGTTAACTTCATGTTAGCACATACTTGTTTTCTGCAAATTTGAACTATACAATCCATTGAGTTGAATGCTTCACTTTCTATTCAATACAGTTTGTGATAAGGTAGTGTATATAAGTGCTCAAGGTGATCTGGAACTGTATAGATATTGCATGTAGAGTGCTCAATGCCATGGAATTCACCAATGCAACCTGAATTCAGTAACCTACCTAGTACCCTTTACAGTGGAACAGCCATTGAATTGGTTTTGTTCTGCAAACGCTAATGTTCCAGTGAGTAGAAAACGTTATGTTACTGAAAGTAAATTCTTGTGCTTAGTTAGCACACTCATAAAATTGGTTGCAGACTACTCTAAATCATATGCTGTGCATAATAATAAGGTTTACATCATGTTAGCACATACTGGATTATAGCAAATTTGAACTATACACTCCATTGAGTTGAAAGCTTTACATTCTATTCAATACAGTTTGTGATAAGGTAGTGTATATAACTGCTCAAGCTGATCTGGAACTTTATAGATATTGCAGGTAGAGTGCTCAATGCCATGGAATACACCAATGCAAGCTGAATTCAGTAACCTACCTAGTACCCTTTACAGTGGAACAGCCATTGAATTGATTTGGTTCTGCAAATGCTAAAGTTCCAGTGAGTAGAAAACGTTATGTTACTGAAAGTAAATTCTTGTGCTTAGTTAGCACACTCATAAAATTGGTTGCAGACTACTCTAAATCATATGCTGTGCATAATAATAAGGTTTACATCATGTTAGCACATACTTGTTTTCAGCAAATTTGAAATATACACTCCTTTGAGTTGAATGCTTTACTTTCTATTCAATACATTTTGTGATAAGCTAGTGTACCTACCTACTCAAGGTGATCTGGAAGAGTATAGATATTGCAGGTAGAGTGCTCAATGCCATGGAATACACCAATGCAAGCTGAATTCAGTAACCTACCTAGTACCCTTTACAGTGGAACAGCCATTGAATTGGTTTTGTTCTGCAAACGCTAATGTTCCACTGTGTAGAAAAGTAGATGTTACTGAAAGTAACATCTTGAGCTTAGTAGGCACACTCATTAAATTGCTTGCAGACTACTCTAAATCATATGCTGTGTATAATAATAAGGTTAACTTCATGTTAGCACATACTTGTTTTCTGCAAATTTGAACTATACAATCCATTGAGTTGAATGCTTCACTTTCTATTCAATACATTTTGTGATAAGCTAGTGTAGATAACTACTGAAGGTGATCTGGAACTGTATAGATATTGCATGTAGAGTGCTCAATGCCATGGAATACACCAATGCAAGCTGAATTCAGTAACCTACCTAGTACCCTTTACACTGGAACAGCCATTGAATTGGTTTTGTTCTGCAAACGCTAATGTTCCACTGTGTAGAAAAGTAGATGTTACTGAAAGTAACATCTTGAGCTTAGTAGGCACACTCATAAAATTGGTTGCAGACTACTCTAAATCATATGCTGTGCATAATAATAAGGTTTACATCATGTTAGCACATACTGGATTTCAGCAAATTTGAACCATACACTCCATTGAGTTGAAAGCTTTACATTCTATTCAATACAGTTTGTGATAAGGTAGTGTATATAACTGCTCAAGTTGATCTGGAACTTTATAGATGTTGCATGTAGAATGCTCAATGCCATGGAATACACCAATGCAAGCTGAATTCAGTAACCTACCTAGTACCCTTTACACTGGAACAGCCATTGAATTGGTTTTGTCTGCAAACGCTAATGTTCCACTGTGTAGAAAAGTAGATGTTACTGAAAGTAACATCTTGAGCTTAGTAGGCACACTCATAAAATTGGTTGCAGACTACTCTAAATCATATGCTGTGTATAATAATAAGGTTAACTTCATGTTAGCACATACTTGTTTTCTGCAAATTTGAACTATACAATCCATTGAGTTGAATGCTTCACTTTCTATTCAATACAGTTTGTGATAAGGTAGTGTATATAAGTGCTCAAGGTGATCTGGAACTGTATAGATATTGCATGTAGAGTGCTCAATGCCATGGAATTCACCAATGCAACCTGAATTCAGTAACCTACCTAGTACCCTTTACAGTGGAACAGCCATTGAATTGGTTTTGTTCTGCAAACGCTAATGTTCCAGTGAGTAGAAAACGTTATGTTACTGAAAGTAAATTCTTGTGCTTAGTTAGCACACTCATAAAATTGGTTGCAGACTACTCTAAATCATATGCTGTGCATAATAATAAGGTTTACATCATGTTAGCACATACTGGATTATAGCAAATTTGAACTATACACTCCATTGAGTTGAATGCTTTACATTCTATTCAATACAGTTTGTGATAAGGTAGTGTATATAACTGCTCAAGCTGATCTGGAACTTTATAGATATTGCAGGTAGAGTGCTCAATGCCATGGAATACACCAATGCAAGCTGAATTCAGTAACCTACCTAGTACCCTTTACAGTGGAACAGCCATTGAATTGATTTGGTTCTGCAAACGCTAAAGTTCCAGTGAGTAGAAAACGTTATGTTACTGAAAGTAAATTCTTGTGCTTAGTTAGCACACTCATAAAATTGGTTGCAGACTACTCTAAATCATATGCTGTGCATAATAATAAGGTTTACATCATGTTAGCACATACTGGATTTCAGCAAATTTGAACTGTACACTCCATTGAGTTGAATGCTTTACATTCTATTCAATACAGTTTGTGATAAGGTAGTGTATATAACTGCTCAAGGTGATCTGGAACTCTATAGATATTGCTCAATGCCATGGAATTCACCAATGCAAGCTGAATTCAGTAACCTACCTAGTACCCTTTACACTGGAACAGCCATTGAATTGGTTTTGTTCTGCAAACGCTAATGTTCCACTGTGTAGAAAAGTAGATGTTACTGAAAGTAACATCTTGAGCTTAGTAGGCACACTCATAAAATTGGTTGCAGACTACTCTAAATCATATGGTGAGTATAATATCAAAGTTTACTTCATGTTAGCACATACTTGTTTTCAGCAAATTTGAACTATACACTCCTTTGAGTTGAATGCTTTACTTTCTATTCAATACATTTTGTGATAAGCTAGTGTACCTACCTACTCAAGGTGATCTGGAAGAGTATAGATATTGCAGGTAGAGTGCTCAATGCCATGGAATACACCAATGCAAGCTGAATTCAGTAACTACTTGGTATCCTTTACAGTGGAACAGCCATTGAATTGATTTGGTTCTGCAAACGCTAAAGTTCCAGTGAGTAGAAAACGTTATGTTACTGAAAGTAAATTCTTGTGCTTAGTTAGCACACTCATAAAATTGGTTGCAGACTACTCTAAATCATATGCTGTGTATAATAATAAGGTTAACTTCATGTTAGCACATACTTGTTTTCTGCAAATTTGAACTATACAATCCATTGAGTTGAATGCTTCACTTTCTATTCAATACAGTTTGTGATAAGGTAGTGTATATAAGTGCTCAAGGTGATCTGGAACTGTATAGATATTGCATGTAGAGTGCTCAATGCCATGGAATTCACCAATGCAACCTGAATTCAGTAACCTACCTAGTACCCTTTACAGTGGAACAGCCATTGAATTGGTTTTGTTCTGCAAACGCTAATGTTCCAGTGAGTAGAAAACGTTATGTTACTGAAAGTAAATTCTTGTGCTTAGTTAGCACACTCATAAAATTGGTTGCAGACTACTCTAAATCATATGCTGTGCATAATAATAAGGTTTACATCATGTTAGCACATACTGGATTATAGCAAATTTGAACTATACACTCCATTGAGTTGAATGCTTTACATTCTATTCAATACAGTTTGTGATAAGGTAGTGTATATAACTGCTCAAGCTGATCTGGAACTTTATAGATATTGCAGGTAGAGTGCTCAATGCCATGGAATACACCAATGCAAGCTGAATTCAGTAACCTACCTAGTACCCTTTACAGTGGAACAGCCATTGAATTGATTTGGTTCTGCAAACGCTAAAGTTCCAGTGAGTAGAAAACGTTATGTTACTGAAAGTAAATTCTTCTGCTTAGTTAGCACACTCATAAAATTGGTTGCAGACTACTCTAAATCATATGCTGTGCATAATAATAAGGTTTACATCATGTTAGCACATACTGGATTTCAGCAAATTTGAACTGTACACTCCATTGAGTTGAATGCTTTACATTCTATTCAATACAGTTTGTGATAAGGTAGTGTATATAACTGCTCAAGGTGATCTGGAACTCTATAGATATTGCATGTAGAGTGCTCAATGCCATGGAATTCACCAATGCAAGCTGAATTCAGTAACCTACCTAGTACCCTTTACACTGGAACAGCCATTGAATTGCTTTTGTTCTGCAAACGCTAATGTTCCACTGTGTAGAAAAGTAGATGTTACTGAAAGTAACATCTTGAGCTTAGTAGGCACACTCATAAAATTGGTTGCAGACTACTCTAAATCATATGGTGAGTATAATATCAAAGTTTACTTCATGTTAGCACATACTTGTTTTCAGCAAATTTGAACTATACACTCCTTTGAGTTGAATGCTTTACTTTCTATTCAATACATTTTGTGATAAGCTAGTGTACCTACCTACTCAAGGTGATCTGGAAGAGTATAGATATTGCAGGTAGAGTGCTCAATGCCATGGAATACACCAATGCAAGCTGAATTCAGTAACTACTTGGTATCCTTTACAGTGGAACAGCCATTGAATTGATTTGGTTCTGCAAACGCTAAAGTTCCAGTGAGTAGAAAACGTTATGTTACTGAAAGTAAATTCTTGTGCTTAGTTAGCACACTCATAAAATTGGTTGCAGACTACTCTAAATCATATGCTGTGCATAATAATAAGGTTTACATCATGTTAGCACATACTGGATTTCAGCAAATTTGAACTATACACTCCATTGAGTTGAATGCTTTACATTCTATTCAATACAGTTTGTGATAAGGTAGTGTATATAACTGCTCAAGGTGAACTGGAACTCTATAGATATTGCATGTAGAGTGCTCAATGCCATGGAATTCACCAATGCAAGCTGAATTCAGTAACCTACCTAGTACCCTTTACACTGGAACAGCCATTGAATTGGTTTTGTTCTGGAAACGCTAATGTTCCACTGTGTAGGAAAGTAGATGTTACTGAAAGTAACATCTTGAGCTTAGTAGGCACACTCATAAAATTGGTTGCAGACTACTCTAAATCATATGGTGAGTATAATATCAAAGTTTACTTCATGTTAGCACATACTTGTTTTCAGCAAATTTGAACTATACACTCCTTTGAGTTGAATGCTTTACTTTCTATTCAGTACATTTTGTGATAAGGTAGTGTACCTACCTACTCAAGGTGATCTGGAAGAGTATAGATATTGCAGGTAGAGTGCTCAATGCCATGGAATACTGAATTCAGTAACTACTTGGTATCCTTTACAGTGGAACAGCCATTGAATTGATTTGGTTCTGCAAACGCTAAAGTTCCAGTGAGTAGAAAACGTTATGTTACTGAAAGTAAATTCTTGTGCTTAGTTAGCACACTCATAAAATTGGTTGCAGACTACTCTAAATCATATGCTGTGTATAATAATAAGGTTAACTTCATGTTAGCACATACTTGTTTTCTGCAAATTTGAACTATACAATCCATTGAGTTGAATGCTTCACTTTCTATTCAATACAGTTTGTGATAAGGTAGTGTATATAAGTGCTCAAGGTGATCTGGAACTGTATAGATATTGCATGTAGAGTGCTCAATGCCATGGAATTCACCAATGCAACCTGAATTCAGTAACCTACCTAGTACCCTTTACAGTGGAACAGCCATTGAATTGGTTTTGTTCTGCAAACGCTAATGTTCCAGTGAGTAGAAAACGTTATGTTACTGAAAGTAAATTCTTGTGCTTAGTTAGCACACTCATAAAATTGGTTGCAGACTACTCTAAATCATATGCTGTGCATAATAATAAGGTTTACATCATGTTAGCACATACTGGATTATAGCAAATTTGAACTATACACTCCATTGAGTTGAATGCTTTACATTCTATTCAATACAGTTTGTGATAAGGTAGTGTATATAACTGCTCAAGCTGATCTGGAACTTTATAGATATTGCAGGTAGAGTGCTCAATGCCATGGAATACACCAATGCAAGCTGAATTCAGTAACCTACCTAGTACCCTTTACAGTGGAACAGCCATTGAATTGATTTGGTTCTGCAAACGCTAAAGTTCCAGTGAGTAGAAAACGTTATGTTACTGAAAGTAAATTCTTGTGCTTAGTTAGCACACTCATAAAATTGGTTGCAGACTACTCTAAATCATATGCTGTGCATAATAATAAGGTTTACATCATGTTAGCACATACTGGATTTCAGCAAATTTGAACTGTACACTCCATTGAGTTGAATGCTTTACATTCTATTCAATACAGTTTGTGATAAGGTAGTGTATATAACTGCTCAAGGTGATCTGGAACTCTATAGATATTGCATGTAGAGTGCTCAATGCCATGGAATTCACCAATGCAAGCTGAATTCAGTAACCTACCTAGTACCCTTTACACTGGAACAGCCATTGAATTGGTTTTGTTCTGCAAACGCTAATGTTCCACTGTGTAGAAAAGTAGATGTTACTGAAAGTAACATCTTGAGCTTAGTAGGCACACTCATAAAATTGGTTGCAGACTACTCTAAATCATATGGTGAGTATAATATCAAAGTTTACTTCATGTTAGCACATACTTGTTTTCAGCAAATTTGAACTATACACTCCTTTGAGTTGAATGCTTTACTTTCTATTCAATACATTTTGTGATAAGCTAGTGTACCTACCTACTCAAGGTGATCTGGAAGAGTATAGATATTGCAGGTAGAGTGCTCAATGCCATGGAATACACCAATGCAAGCTGAATTCAGTAACTACTTGGTATCCTTTACAGTGGAACAGCCATTGAATTGATTTGGTTCTGCAAACGCTAAAGTTCCAGTGAGTAGAAAACGTTATGTTACTGAAAGTAAATTCTTGTGCTTAGTTAGCGCACTCATAAAATTGGTTGCAGATTACTCTAAAACATATGCTGTGCATAATAATAAGGTTTACATCATGTTAGCACATACTGGATTTCAGCAAATTTGAACTGTACACTCCATTGAGTTGTATGCTTTACATTGTATTCAATACAGTTTGTGATAAGGTAGTGTATATAACTGCTCAAGGTGATCTGGAACTGTATAGATATTGCATGTAGAGTGCTCAATGCCATGGAATTCACCAATGCAAGCTGAATTCAGTAACCTACCTAGTACCCTTTACACTGGAACAGCCATTGAATTGGTTTTGTTCTGCAAACGCTAATGTTCCAGTGAGTAGAAAACGTTATGTTACTGAAAGTAAATTCTTGTGCTTAGTTAGCACACTCATAAAATTGGTTGCAGACTACTCTAAATCATATGCTGTGCATAATAATAAGGTTTACATCATGTTAGCACATACTGGATTATAGCAAATTTGAACTATACACTCCATTGAGTTGAATGCTTTACATTCTATTCAATACAGTTTGTGATAAGGTAGTGTATATAACTGCTCAAGCTGATCTGGAACTTTATAGATATTGCAGGTAGAGTGCTCAATGCCATGGAATACACCAATGCAAGCTGAATTCAGTAACCTACCTAGTACCCTTTACACTGGAACAGCCATTGAATTGGTTTTGTTCTGCAAACGCTAATGTTCCACTGTGTAGAAAAGTAGATGTTACTGAAAGTAACATCTTGAGCTTAGTAGGCACACTCATAAAATTGGTTGCAGACTACTCTAAATCATATGGTGAGTATAATATCAAAGTTTACTTCATGTTAGCACATACTTGTTTTCAGCAAATTTGAACTATACACTCCTTTGAGTTGAATGCTTTACTTTCTATTCAATACATTTTGTGATAAGCTAGTGTACCTACCTACTCAAGGTGATCTGGAAGAGTATAGATATTGCAGGTAGAGTGCTCAATGCCATGGAATACACCAATGCAAGCTGAATTCAGTAACTACTTGGTATCCTTTACAGTGGAACAGCCATTGAATTGATTTGGTTCTGCAAACGCTAAAGTTCCAGTGAGTAGAAAACGTTATGTTACTGAAAGTAAATTCTTGTGCTTAGTTAGCACACTCATAAAATTGGTTGCAGACTACTCTAAATCATATGCTGTGCATAATAATAAGGTTTACATCATGTTAGCACATACTGGATTTCAGCAAATTTGAACTGTACACTCCATTGAGTTGAATGCTTTACATTCTATTCAATACAGTTTGTGATAAGGTAGTGTATATAACTGCTCAAGGTGATCTGGAACTCTATAGATATTGCAGGTAGAGTGCTCAATGCCATGGAATACACCAATGCAAGCTGAATTCAGTAACCTACCTAGTACCCTTTACACTGGAACAGCCATTGAATTGGTTTTGTTCTGCAAACGCTAATGTTCCACTGTGTAGAAAAGTAGATGTTACTGAAAGTAACATCTTGAGCTTAGTAGGCACACTCATAAAATTGGTTGCAGACTACTCTAAATCATATGGTGAGTATAATATCAAAGTTTACTTCATGTTAGCACATACTTGTTTTCAGCAAATTTGAACTATACACTCCTTTGAGTTGAATGCTTTACTTTCTATTCAATACATTTTGTGATAAGCTAGTGTACCTACCTACTCAAGGTGATCTGGAAGAGTATAGATATTGCAGGTAGAGTGCTCAATGCCATGGAATACACCAATGCAAGCTGAATTCAGTAACTACTTGGTATCCTTTACAGTGGAACAGCCATTGAATTGATTTGGTTCTGCAAACGCTAAAGTTCCAGTGAGTAGAAAACGTTATGTTACTGAAAGTAAATTCTTGTGCTTAGTTAGCACACTCATAAAATTGGTTGCAGACTACTCTAAATCATATGCTGTGCATAATAATAAGGTTTACATCATGTTAGCACATACTGGATTTCAGCAAATTTGAACTGTACACTCCATTGAGTTGAATGCTTTACATTCTATTCAATACAGTTTGTGATAAGGTAGTGTATATAACTGCTCAAGGTGATCTGGAACTCTATAGATATTGCAGGTAGAGTGCTCAATGCCATGGAATACACCAATGCAAGCTGAATTCAGTAACCTACCTAGTACCCTTTACACTGGAACAGCCATTGAATTGGTTTTGTTCTGCAAACGCTAATGTTCCACTGTGTAGAAAAGTAGATGTTACTGAAAGTAACATCTTGAGCTTAGTAGGCACACTCATAAAATTGGTTGCAGTCTACTCTAAATCATATGGTGAGTATAATATCAAAGTTTACTTCATGTTAGCACATACTTGTTTTCAGCAAATTTGAACTATACACTCCATTGAGTTGAATGCTTTACTTTCTATTGAATACATTTAGTGATAAGCTAGTGTACCTACCTACTCAAGGTGATCTGGAAGAGTATAGATATTGCAGGTAGAGTGCTCAATGCCATGGAATACACCAATGCAAGCTGAATTCAGTAACCTACTTGGTATCCTTTACAGTGGAACAGCCATTGAATTGATTTGGTTCTGCAAACGCTAAAGTTCCAGTGAGTAGAAAACGTTATGTTACTGAAAGTAAATTCTTGTGCTTAGTTAGCACACTCATAAAATTGGTTGCAGACTACTCTAAATCATATGCTGTACATAATAATAAGGTTTACATCATGTTAGCACATACTGGATTTCAGCAAATTTGAACTGTACACTCCATTGAGTTGAATGCTTTACATTCTATTCAATACAGTTTGTGATAAGGTAGTGTATATAATTGCTCAAGGTGATCTGGAACTCTATAGATATTGCATGTAGAGTGCTCAATGCCATGGAATTCACCAATGCAAGCTGAATTCAGTAACCTACCTAGTACCCTTTACACTGGAACAGCCATTGAATTGGTTTTGTTCTGCAAATGCTAATGTTCCACTGTGTAGAAAAGTAGATGTTACTGAAAGTAACATCTTGAGCTTAGTAGGCACACTCATAAAATTGGTTGCAGACTACTCTAAATCATATGGTGAGTATAATATCAAAGTTTACTTCATGTTAGCACATACTTGTTTTCAGCAAATTTGAAATATACACTCCTTTGAGTTGAATGCTTTACTTTCTATTCAATACATTTTGTGATAAGCTAGTGTACCTACCTACTCAAGGTGATCTGGAAGAGTATAGATATTGCAGGTAGAGTGCTCAATGCCATGGAATACACCAATGCAAGCTGAATTCAGTAACCTACCTAGTACCCTTTACAGTGGAACAGCCATTGAATTGGTTTTGTTCTGCAAACGCTAATGTTCCACTGTGTAGAAAAGTAGATGTTACTGAAAGTAACATCTTGAGCTTAGTAGGCACACTCATTAAATTGGTTGCAGACTACTCTAAATCATATGCTGTGTATAATAATAAGGTTAACTTCATGTTAGCACATACTTGTTTTCAGCAAATTTGAACTATACACTCCATTGAGTTGAATGCTTTACATTCTATTCAATACAGTTTGTGATAAGGTAGTGTATATAACTGCTCAAGGTGATCTGGAACTGTATAGATATTGCATGTAGAGTGCTCAATGCCATGGAATTCACCAATGCAAGCTGAATTCAGTAACCTACCTAGTACCCTTTACAGTGGAACAGCCATTGAATTGGTTCTGTTCTGCAAACGCTAATGTTCCAGTGAGTAGAAAACGTTATGTTACTGAAAGTAAATTCTTGTGCTTAGTTAGCACACTCATAAAATTGGTTGCAGACTACTCTAAATCATATGCTGTGCATAATAATAAGGTTTACATCATGTTAGCACATACTGGATTATAGCAAATTTGAACTATACACTCCATTGAGTTGAATGCTTTACATTCTATTCAATACAGTTTGTGATAAGGTAGTGTATATAACTGCTCAAGCTGATCTGGAACTTTATAGATATTGCAGGTAGAGTGCTCAATGCCATGGAATACACCAATGCAAGCTGAATTCAGTAACCTACCTAGTACCCTTTACACTGGAACAGCCATTGAATTGGTTTTGTTCTGCAAACGCTAATGTTCCACTGTGTAGAAAAGTAGATGTTACTGAAAGTAACATCTTGAGCTTAGTAGGCACACTCATAAAATTGGTTGCAGACTACTCTAAATCATATGGTGAGTATAATATCAAAGTTTACTTCATGTTAGCACATACTTGTTTTCAGCAAATTTGAACTATACACTCCTTAGAGTTGAATGCTTTACTTTCTATTCAATACATTTTGTGATAAGCTAGTGTACCTACCTACTCAAGGTGATCTGGAAGAGTATAGATATTGCAGGTAGAGTGCTCAATGCCATGGAATACACCAATGCAAGCTGAATTCAGTAACTACTTGGTATCCTTTACAGTGGAACAGCCATTGAATTGATTTGGTTCTGCAAACGCTAAAGTTCCAGTGAGTAGAAAACGTTATGTTACTGAAAGTAAATTCTTGTGCTTAGTTAGCACACTCATAAAATTGGTTGCAGACTACTCTAAATCATATGCTGTGCATAATAATAAGGTTTACATCATGTTAGCACATACTGGATTTCAGCAAATTTGAACTGTACACTCCATTGAGTTGAATGCTTTACATTCTATTCAATACAGTTTGTGATAAGGTAGTGTATATAACTGCTCAAGGTGATCTGGAACTCTATAGATATTGCAGGTAGAGTGCTCAATGCCATGGAATACACCAATGCAAGCTGAATTCAGTAACCTACCTAGTACCCTTTACACTGGAACAGCCATTGAATTGGTTTTGTTCTGCAAACGCTAATGTTCCACTGTGTAGAAAAGTAGATGTTACTGAAAGTAACATCTTGAGCTTAGTAGGCACACTCATAAAATTGGTTGCAGTCTACTCTAAATCATATGGTGAGTATAATATCAAAGTTTACTTCATGTTAGCACATACTTGTTTTCAGCAAATTTGAACTATACACTCCATTGAGTTGAATGCTTTACTTTCTATTGAATACATTTAGTGATAAGCTAGTGTACCTACCTACTCAAGGTGATCTGGAAGAGTATAGATATTGCAGGTAGAGTGCTCAATGCCATGGAATACACCAATGCAAGCTGAATTCAGTAACCTACTTGGTATCCTTTACAGTGGAACAGCCATTGAATTGATTTGGTTCTGCAAACGCTAAAGTTCCAGTGAGTAGAAAACGTTATGTTACTGAAAGTAAATTCTTGTGCTTAGTTAGCACACTCATAAAATTGGTTGCAGACTACTCTAAATCATATGCTGTACATAATAATAAGGTTTACATCATGTTAGCACATACTGGATTTCAGCAAATTTGAACTGTACACTCCATTGAGTTGAATGCTTTACATTCTATTCAATACAGTTTGTGATAAGGTAGTGTATATAATTGCTCAAGGTGATCTGGAACTCTATAGATATTGCATGTAGAGTGCTCAATGCCATGGAATTCACCAATGCAAGCTGAATTCAGTAACCTACCTAGTACCCTTTACACTGGAACAGCCATTGAATTGGTTTTGTTCTGCAAACGCTAATGTTCCACTGTGTAGAAAAGTAGATGTTACTGAAAGTAACATCTTGAGCTTAGTAGGCACACTCATAAAATTGGTTGCAGACTACTCTAAATCATATGGTGAGTATAATATCAAAGTTTACTTCATGTTAGCACATACTTGTTTTCAGCAAATTTGAAATATACACTCCTTTGAGTTGAATGCTTTACTTTCTATTCAATACATTTTGTGATAAGCTAGTGTACCTACCTACTCAAGGTGATCTGGAAGAGTATAGATATTGCAGGTAGAGTGCTCAATGCCATGGAATACACCAATGCAAGCTGAATTCAGTAACCTACCTAGTACCCTTTACAGTGGAACAGCCATTGAATTGGTTTTGTTCTGCAAACGCTAATGTTCCACTGTGTAGAAAAGTAGATGTTACTGAAAGTAACATCTTGAGCTTAGTAGGCACACTCATTAAATTGGTTGCAGACTACTCTAAATCATATGCTCTGTATAATAATAAGGTTAACTTCATGTTAGCACATACTTGTTTTCAGCAAATTTGAACTATACACTCCATTGAGTTGAATGCTTTACATTCTATTCAATACAGTTTGTGATAAGGTAGTGTATATAACTGCTCAAGGTGAACTGGAACTCTATAGATATTGCATGTAAAGTGCTCAATGCCATGGAATTCACCAATGCAAGCTGAATTCAGTAACCTACCTAGTACCCTTTACAGTGGAACAGCCATTGAATTGATTTGGTTCTGCAAACGCTAAAGTTCCAGTGAGTAGAAAACGTTATGTTACTGAAAGTAAATTCTTGTGCTTAGTTAGCACACTCATAAAATTGGTTGCAGACTACTCTAAATCATATGCTGTGCATAATAATAAGGTTTACATCATGTTAGCACATACTGGATTTCAGCAAATTTGAACTGTACACTCCATTGAGTTGAATGCTTTACATTGTATTCAATACAGTTTGTGATAAGGTAGTGTATATAACTGCTCAAGGTGATCTGGAACTGTATAGATATTGCATGTAAAGTGCTCAATGCCATGGAATTCACCAATGCAAGCTGAATTCAGTAACCTACCTAGTACCCTTTACACTGGAACAGCCATTGAATTGGTTTTGTTCTGCAAACGCTAATGTTCCACTGTGTAGAAAAGTAGATGTTACTGAAAGTAACATCTTGAGCTTAGTAGGCACACTCATAAAATTGGTTGCAGACTACTCTAAATCATATGGTGAGTATAATATCAAAGTTTACTTCATGTTAGCACATACTTGTTTTCAGCAAATTTGAACTATACACTCCTTTGAGTTGAATGCTTTACTTTCTATTCAATACATTTTGTGATAAGGTAGTGTACCTACCTACTCAAGGTGATCTGGAAGAGTATAGATATTGCAGGTAGAGTGCTCAATGCCATGGAATACTGAATTCAGTAACTACTTGGTATCCTTTACAGTGGAACAGCCATTGAATTGATTTGGTTCTGCAAACGCTAAAGTTCCAGTGAGTAGAAAACGTTATGTTACTGAAAGTAAATTCTTGTGCTTAGTTAGCACACTCATAAAATTGGTTGCAGATTACTCTAAATCATATGCTGTGCATAATAATAAGGTTTACATCATGTTAGCACATACTGGATTTCAGCAAATTTGAACTGTACACTCCATGGAGTTGAATGCTTTACATTCTATTCAATACAGTTTGTGATAAGGTAGTGTATATAACTGCTCAAGGTGATCTGGAACTGTATAGATATTGCATGTAGAGTGCTCAATGCCATGGAATTCACCAATGCAAGCTGAATTCAGTAACCTACCTAGTACCCTTTACAGTGGAACAGCCATTGAATTCATTTGGTTCTGCAAACGCTAAAGTTCCAGTGAGTAGAAAACGTTATGTTACTGAAAGTAAATTCTTCTGCTTAGTTAGCACACTCATAAAATTGGTTGCAGACTACTCTAAATCATATGCTGTGCATAATAATAAGGTTTACATCATGTTAGCACATACTGGATTTCAGCAAATTTGAAGTACACTCCATTGAGTTGAATGCTTTACATTCTATTTAATACAGTTTGTGATAAGGTAGTGTATATAATTGCTCAAGGTGATCTGGAACTCTATAGATATTGCATGTAGAGTGCTCAATGCCATGGAATTCACCAATGCAAGCTGAATTCAGTAACCTACCTAGTACCCTTTACACTGGAACAGCCATTGAATTGGTTTTGTTCTGCAAACGCTAATGTTCCACTGTGTAGAAAAGTAGATGTTACTGAAAGTAACATCTTGAGCTTAGTAGGCACACTCATAAAATTGGTTGCAGTCTACTCTAAATCATATGGTGAGTATAATATCAAAGTTTACTTCATGTTAGCACATACTTGTTTTCAGCAAATTTGAACTATACACTCCATTGAGTTGAATGCTTTACTTTCTATTGAATACATTTTGTGATAAGCTAGTGTACCTACCTACTCAAGGTGATCTGGAAGAGTATAGATATTGCAGGTAGAGTGCTCAATGCCATGGAATACACCAATGCAAGCTGAATTCAGTAACCTACTTGGTATCCTTTACAGTGGAACAGCCATTGAATTGATTTGGTTCTGCAAACGCTAGTTCCAGTGAGTAGAAAACGTTATGTTACTGAAAGTAAATTCTTGTGCTTAGTTAGCACACTCATAAAATTGGTTGCAGACTACTCTAAATCATATGCTGTACATAATAATAAGGTTTACATCATGTTAGCACATACTGGATTTCAGCAAATTTGAACTGTACACTCCATTGAGTTGAATGCTTTACATTCTATTTAATACAGTTTGTGATAAGGTAGTGTATATAATTGCTCAAGGTGATCTGGAACTCTATAGATATTGCATGTAGAGTGCTCAATGCCATGGAATTCACCAATGCAAGCTGAATTCAGTAACCTACCTAGTACCCTTTACACTGGAACAGCCAATGAATTGGTTTTGTTCTGCAAACGCTAATGTTCCACTGTGTAGAAAAGTAGATGTTACTGAAAGTAACATCTTGAGCTTAGTAGGCACACTCATAAAATTGGTTGCAGACTACTCTAAATCATATGCTGTGCATAATAATAAGGTTTACATCATGTTAGCACATACTGGATTTCAGCAAATTTGAACTATACAATCCATTGAGTTGAATGCTTTACATTCTATTCAATACAGTTTGTGATAAGGTAGTGTATATAACTGCTCAAGCTGATCTGGAACTTTATAGATGTTGCATGTAGAATGCTCAATGCCATGGAATACACCAATGCAAGCTGAATTCAGTAACCTACCTAGTACCCTTTACACTGGAACAGCCATTCAATTGGTTTTGTCTGCAAACGCTAATGTTCCACTGTGTAGAAAAGTAGATGTTACTGAAAGTAACATCTTGAGCTTAGTAGGCACACTCATAAAATTGGTTGCAGACTACTCTAAATCATATGCTGTGTATAATAATAAGGTTAACTTCATGTTAGCACATACTTGTTTTCTGCAAATTTGAACTATACAATCCATTGAGTTGAATGCTTCACTTTCTATTCAATACAGTTTGTGATAAGGTAGTGTATATAAGTGCTCAAGGTGATCTGGAACAGTATAGATATTGCATGTAGAGTGCTCAATGCCATGGAATTCACCAATGCAACCTGAATTCAGTAACCTACCTAGTACCCTTTACAGTGGAACAGCCATTGAATTGGTTTTGTCTGCAAACGCTAATGTTCCACTGTGTAGAAAAGTAGATGTTACTGAAAGTAACATCTTGAGCTTAGTAGGCACACTCATAAAATTGGTTGCAGACTACTCTAAATCATATGGTGAGTATAATATCAAAGTTTACTTCATGTTAGCACATACTTGTTTTCAGCAAATTTGAACTATACACTCCTTTGAGTTGAATGCTTTACTTTCTATTCAATACATTTTGTGATAAGGTAGTGTACCTACCTACTCAAGGTGATCTGGAAGAGTATAGATATTGCAGGTAGAGTGCTCAATGCCATGGAATACTGAATTCAGTAACTACTTGGTATCCTTTACAGTGGAACAGCCATTGAATTGATTTGGTTCTGCAAACGCTAAAGTTCCAGTGAGTAGAAAACGTTATGTTACTGAAAGTAAATTCTTGTGCTTAGTTAGCACACTCATAAAATTGGTTGCAGATTACTCTAAATCATATGCTGTGCATAATAATAAGGTTTACATCATGTTAGCACATACTGGATTTCAGCAAATTTGAACTGTACACTCCATGGAGTTGAATGCTTTACATTCTATTCAATACAGTTTGTGATAAGGTAGTGTATATAACTGCTCAAGGTGATCTGGAACTGTATAGATATTGCATGTAGAGTGCTCAATGCCATGGAATTCACCAATGCAAGCTGAATTCAGTAACCTACCTAGTACCCTTTACAGTGGAACAGCCATTGAATTCATTTGGTTCTGCAAACGCTAAAGTTCCAGTGAGTAGAAAACGTTATGTTACTGAAAGTAAATTCTTCTGCTTAGTTAGCACACTCATAAAATTGGTTGCAGACTACTCTAAATCATATGCTGTGCATAATAATAAGGTTTACATCATGTTAGCACATACTGGATTTCAGCAAATTTGAACTGTACACTCCATTGAGTTGAATGCTTTACATTCTATTCAATACAGTTTGTGATAAGGTAGTGTATATAACTGCTCAAGGTGATCTGGAACTCTATAGATATTGCATGTAGAGTGGTCAATGCCATGGAATTCACCAATGCAAGCTGAATTCAGTAACCTACCTAGTACCCTTTACACTGGAACAGCCATTGAATTGGTTTTGTTCTGCAAACGCTAATGTTCCACTGTGTAGAAAAGTAGATGTTACTGAAAGTAACATCTTGAGCTTAGTAGGCACACTCATAAAATTGGTTGCAGTCTACTCTAAATCATATGGTGAGTATAATATCAAAGTTTACTTCATGTTAGCACATACTTGTTTTCAGCAAATTTGAACTATACACTCCATTGAGTTGAATGCTTTACTTTCTATTGAATACATTTTGTGATAAGCTAGTGTACCTACCTACTCAAGGTGATCTGGAAGAGTATAGATATTGCAGGTAGAGTGCTCAATGCCATGGAATACACCAATGCAAGCTGAATTCAGTAACCTACTTGGTATCCTTTACAGTGGAACAGCCATTGAATTGATTTGGTTCTGCAAACGCTAAAGTTCCAGTGAGTAGAAAACGTTATGTTACTGAAAGTAAATTCTTGTGCTTAGTTAGCACACTCATAAAATTGGTTGCAGACTACTCTAAATCATATGCTGTACATAATAATAAGGTTTACATCATGTTAGCACATACTGGATTTCAGCAAATTTGAACTGTACACTCCATTGAGTTGAATGCTTTACATTCTATTTAATACAGTTTGTGATAATGTAGTGTATATAATTGCTCAAGGTGATCTGGAACTCTATAGATATTGCATGTAGAGTGCTCAATGCCATGGAATTCACAAATGCAACCTGAATTCAGTAACCTACCTAGTACCCTTTACACTGGAACAGCCATTGAATTGGTTTTGTTCTGCAAACGCTAATGTTCCACTGTGTAGAAAAGTAGATGTTACTGAAAGTAACATCTTGAGCTTAGTAGGCACACTCATAAAATTGGTTGCAGACTACTCTAAATCATATGGTGAGTATAATATCAAAGTTTACTTCATGTTAGCACATACTTGTTTTCAGCAAATTTGAAATATACACTCCTTTGAGTTGAATGCTTTACTTTCTATTCAATACATTTTGTGATAAGCTAGTGTACCTACCTACTCAAGGTGATCTGGAAGAGTATAGATATTGCAGGTAGAGTGCTCAATGCCATGGAATACACCAATGCAAGCTGAATTCAGTAACCTACCTAGTACCCTTTACAGTGGAACAGCCATTGAATTGGTTTTGTTCTGCAAACGCTAATGTTCCACTGTGTAGAAAAGTAGATCTTACTGAAAGTAACATCTTGAGCTTAGTAGGCACACTCATTAAATTGGTTGCAGACTACTCTAAATCATATGCTGTGTATAATAATAAGGTTAACTTCATGTTAGCACATACTTGTTTTCTGCAAATTTGAACTATACAATCCATTGAGTTGAATGCTTCACTTTCTATTCAATACATTTTGTGATAAGCTAGTGTAGATAACTACTGAAGGTGATCTGGAACTGTATAGATATTGCATGTAGAGTGCTCAATGCCATGGAATACACCAATGCAAGCTGAATTCAGTAACCTACCTAGTACCCTTTACACTGGAACAGCCATTGAATTGGTTTTGTTCTGCAAACGCTAATGTTCCACTGTGTAGAAAAGTAGATGTTACTGAAAGTAACATCTTGAGCTTAGTAGGCACACTCATAAAATTGGTTGCAGACTACTCTAAATCATATGCTGTGCATAATAATAAGGTTTACATCATGTTAGCACATACTGGATTTCAGCAAATTTGAACTATACACTCCATTGAGTTGAATGCTTTACATTCTATTCAATACAGTTTGTGATAAGGTAGTGTATATAACTGCTCAAGCTGATCTGGAACTTTATAGATGTTGCATGTAGAATGCTCAATGCCATGGAATACACCAATGCAAGCTGAATTCAGTAACCTACCTAGTACCCTTTACACTGGAACAGCCATTGAATTGGTTTTGTCTGCAAACGCTAATGTTCCACTGTGTAGAAAAGTAGATGTTACTGAAAGTAACATCTTGAGCTTAGTAGGCACACTCATAAAATTGGTTGCAGACTACTCTAAATCATATGCTGTGTATAATAATAAGGTTAACTTCATGTTAGCACATACTTGTTTTCTGCAAATTTGAACTATACAATCCATTGAGTTGAATGCTTCACTTTCTATTCAATACAGTTTGTGATAAGGTAGTGTATATAAGTGCTCAAGGTGATCTGGAACTGTATAGATATTGCATGTAGAGTGCTCAATGCCATGGAATTCACCAATGCAACCTGAATTCAGTAACCTACCTAGTACCCTTTACAGTGGAACAGCCATTGAATTGGTTTTGTTCTGCAAACGCTAATGTTCCAGTGAGTAGAAAACGTTATGTTACTGAAAGTAAATTCTTGTGCTTAGTTAGCACACTCATTAAATTGGTTGCAGACTACTCTAAATCATATGCTGTGCATAATAATAAGGTTTACATCATGTTAGCACATACTGGATTTCAGCAAATTTGAACTATACACTCCATTGAGTTGAATGCTTTACATTCTATTCAATACAGTTTGTGATAAGGTAGTGTATATAACTGCTCAAGGCGAACTGGAACTCTATAGATATTGCATGTAGAGTGCTCAATGCCATGGAATTCACCAATGCAAGCTGAATTCAGTAACCTACCTAGTACCCTTTACACTGGAACAGCCATTGAATTGGTTTTGTTCTGCAAACGCTAATGTTCCACTGTGTAGGAAAGTAGATGTTACTGAAAGTAACATCTTGAGCTTAGTAGGCACACTCATAAAATTGGTTGCAGACTACTCTAAATCATATGGTGAGTATAATATCAAAGTTTACTTCATGTTAGCACATACTTGTTTTCAGCAAATTTGAACTATACACTCCTTTGAGTTGAATGCTTTACTTTCTATTCAGTACATTTTGTGATAAGGTAGTGTACCTACCTACTCAAGGTGATCTGGAAGAGTATAGATATTGCAGGTAGAGTGCTCAATGCCATGGAATACACCAATGCAAGCTGAATTCAGTAACCTACTTGGTATCCTTTACAGTGGAACAGCCATTGAATTGATTTGGTTCTGCAAACGCTAAAGTTCCAGTGAGTAGAAAACGTTATGTTACTGAAAGTAAATTCTTGTGCTTAGTTAGCACACTCATAAAATTGGTTGCAGATTACTCTAAATCATATGCTGTGCATAATAATAAGGTTTACATCATGTTAGCACATACTGGATTTCAGCAAATTTGAACTGTACACTCCATGGAGTTGAATGCTTTACATTCTATTCAATACAGTTTGTGATAAGGTAGTGTATATAACTGCTCAAGGTGATCTGGAACTGTATAGATATTGCATGTAGAGTGCTCAATGCCATGGAATTCACCAATGCAAGCTGAATTCAGTAACCTACCTAGTACCCTTTACAGTGGAACAGCCATTGAATTCATTTGGTTCTGCAAACGCTAAAGTTCCAGTGAGTAGAAAACGTTATGTTACTGAAAGTAAATTCTTCTGCTTAGTTAGCACACTCATAAAATTGGTTGCAGACTACTCTAAATCATATGCTGTGTATAATAATAAGGTTTACATCATGTTAGCACATACTGGATTTCAGCAAATTTGAAGTACACTCCATTGAGTTGAATGCTTTACATTCTATTTAATACAGTTTGTGATAAGGTAGTGTATATAATTGCTCAAGGTGATCTGGAACTCTATAGATATTGCATGTAGAGTGCTCAATGCCATGGAATTCACCAATGCAAGCTGAATTCAGTAACCTACCTAGTACCCTTTACACTGGAACAGCCATTGAATTGGTTTTGTTCTGCAAACGCTAATGTTCCACTGTGTAGAAAAGTAGATGTTACTGAAAGTAACATCTTGAGCTTAGTAGGCACACTCATAAAATTGGTTGCAGACTACTCTAAATCATATGCTGTGTATAATAATAAGGTTAACTTCATGTTAGCACATACTTGTTTTCTGCAAATTTGAACTATACAATCCATTGAGTTGAATGCTTCACTTTCTATTCAATACAGTTTGTGATAAGGTAGTGTATATAAGTGCTCAAGGTGATCTGGAACTGTATAGATATTGCATGTAGAGTGCTCAATGCCATGGAATTCACCAATGCAACCTGAATTCAGTCACCTACCTAGTACCCTTTACAGTGGAACAGCCATTGAATTGGTTTTGTCTGCAAACGCTAATGTTCCACTGTGTAGAAAAGTAGATGTTACTGAAAATAACATCTTGAGCTTAGTAGGCACACTCATAAAATTGGTTGCAGACTACTCTAAATCATATGGTGAGTATAATATCAAAGTTTACTTCATGTTAGCACATACTTGTTTTCAGCAAATTTGAACTATACACTCCTTTGAGTTGAATGCTTTACTTTCTATTCAATACATTTTGTGATAAGGTAGTGTACCTACCTACTCAAGGTGATCTGGAAGAGTATAGATATTGCAGGTAGAGTGCTCAATGCCATGGAATACTGAATTCAGTAACTACTTGGTATCCTTTACAGTGGAACAGCCATTGAATTGATTTGGTTCTGCAAACGCTAAAGTTCCAGTGAGTAGAAAACGTTATGTTACTGAAAGTAAATTCTTGTGCTTAGTTAGCACACTCATAAAATTGGTTGCAGATTACTCTAAATCATATGCTGTGCATAATAATAAGGTTTACATCATGTTAGCACATACTGGATTTCAGCAAATTTGAACTGTACACTCCATGGAGTTGAATGCTTTACATTCTATTCAATACAGTTTGTGATAAGGTAGTGTATATAACTGCTCAAGGTGATCTGGAACTGTATAGATATTGCATGTAGAGTGCTCAATGCCATGGAATTCACCAATGCAAGCTGAATTCAGTAACCTACCTAGTACCCTTTACAGTGGAACAGCCATTGAATTCATTTGGTTCTGCAAACGCTAAAGTTCCAGTGAGTAGAAAACGTTATGTTACTGAAAGTAAATTCTTCTGCTTAGTTAGCACACTCATAAAATTGGTTGCAGACTACTCTAAATCATATGCTGTGCATAATAATAAGGTTTACATCATGTTAGCACATACTGGATTTCAGCAAATTTGAACTGTACACTCCATTGAGTTGAATGCTTTACATTCTATTCAATACAGTTTGTGATAAGGTAGTGTATATAACTGCTCAAGGTGATCTGGAACTCTATAGATATTGCATGTAGAGTGCTCAATGCCATGGAATTCACCAATGCAAGCTGAATTCAGTAACCTACCTAGTACCCTTTACACTGGAACAGCCATTGAATTGGTTTTGTTCTGCAAACGCTAATGTTCCACTGTGTAGAAAAGTGGATGTTACTGAAAGTAACATCTTGAGCTTAGTAGGCACACTCATAAAATTGGTTGCAGTCTACTCTAAATCATATGGTGAGTATAATATCAAAGTTTACTTCATGTTAGCACATACTTGTTTTCAGCAAATTTGAACTATACACTCCATTGAGTTGAATGCTTTACTTTCTATTGAATACATTTTGTGATAAGCTAGTGTACCTACCTACTCAAGGTGATCTGGAAGAGTATAGATATTGCAGGTAGAGTGCTCAATGCCATGGAATACACCAATGCAAGCTGAATTCAGTAACCTACTTGGTATCCTTTACAGTGGAACAGCCATTGAATTGATTTGGTTCTGCAAACGCTAAAGTTCCAGTGAGTAGAAAACGTTATGTTACTGAAAGTAAATTCTTGTGCTTAGTTAGCACACTCATAAAATTGGTTGCAGACTACTCTAAATCATATGCTGTACATAATAATAAGGTTTACATCATGTTAGCACATACTGGATTTCAGCAAATTTGAACTGTACACTCCATTGAGTTGAATGCTTTACATTCTATTTAATACAGTTTGTGATAAGGTAGTGTATATAATTGCTCAAGGTGATCTGGAACTCTATAGATATTGCATGTAGAGTGCTCAATGCCATGGAATTCACCAATGCAAGCTGAATTCAGTAACCTACCTAGTACCCTTTACACTGGAACAGCCATTGAATTGGTTTTGTTCTGCAAACGCTAATGTTCCACTGTGTAGAAAAGTAGATGTTACTGAAAGTAACATCTTGAGCTTAGTAGGCACACTCATAAAATTGGTTGCAGACTACTCTAAATCATATGGTGAGTATAATACCAAAGTTTACTTCATGTTAGCACATACTTGTTTTCAGCAAATTTGAAATATACACTCCTTTGAGTTGAATGCTTTACTTTCTATTCAATACATTTTGTGATAAGCTAGTGTACCTACCTACTCAAGGTGATCTGGAAGAGTATAGATATTGCAGGTAGAGTGCTCAATGCCATGGAATACACCAATGCAAGCTGAATTCTGTAACCTACCTAGTACCCTTTACACTGGAACGGCCATTGAATTGGTTTTGTCTGCAAACGCTAATGTTCCACTGTGTAGAAAAGTAGATGTTACTGAAAGTAACATCTTGAGCTTAGTAGGCACACTCATAAAATTGGTTGCAGACTACTCTAAATCATATGCTGTGTATAATAATAAGGTTAACTTCATGTTAGCACATACTTGTTTTCTGCAAATTTGAACTATACAATCCATTGAGTTGAATGCTTCACTTTCTATTCAATACAGTTTGTGATAAGGTAGTGTATATAAGTGCTCAAGGTGATCTGGAACTGTATAGATATTGCATGTAGAGTGCTCAATGCCATGGAATTCACCAATGCAACCTGAATTCAGTAACCTACCTAGTACCCTTTACAGTGGAACAGCCATTGAATTGGTTTTGTCTGCAAACGCTAATGTTCCACTGTGTAGAAAAGTAGATGTTACTGAAAGTAACATCTTGAGCTTAGTAGGCACACTCATAAAATTGGTTGCAGACTACTCTAAATCATATGGTGAGTATAATATCAAAGTTTACTTCATGTTAGCACATACTTGTTTTCAGCAAATTTGAACTATACACTCCTTTGAGTTGAATGCTTTACTTTCTATTCAATACATTTTGTGATAAGGTAGTGTACCTACCTTCTCAAGGTGATCTGGAAGAGTATAGATATTGCAGGTAGAGTGCTCAATGCCATGGAATACTGAATTCAGTAACTACTTGGTATCCTTTACAGTGGAACAGCCATTGAATTGATTTGGTTCTGCAAACGCTAAAGTTCCAGTGAGTAGAAAACGTTATGTTACTGAAAGTAAATTCTTGTGCTTAGTTAGCACACTCATAAAATTGGTTGCAGATTACTCTAAATCATATGCTGTGCATAATAATAAGGTTTACATCATGTTAGCACATACTGGATTTCAGCAAATTTGAACTGTACACTCCATGGAGTTGAATGCTTTACATTCTATTCAATACAGTTTGTGATAAGGTAGTGTATATAACTGCTCAAGGTGATCTGGAACTGTATAGATATTGCATGTAGAGTGCTCAATGCCATGGAATTCACCAATGCAAGCTGAATTCAGTAACCTACCTAGTACCCTTTACAGTGGAACAGCCATTGAATTCATTTGGTTCTGCAAACGCTAAAGTTCCAGTGAGTAGAAAACGTTATGTTACTGAAAGTAAATTCTTCTGCTTAGTTAGCACACTCATAAAATTGGTTGCAGACTACTCTAAATCATATGCTGTGCATAATAATAAGGTTTACATCATGTTAGCACATACTGGATTTCAGCAAATTTGAACTGTACACTCCATTGAGTTGAATGCTTTACATTCTATTCAATACAGTTTGTGATAAGGTAGTGTATATAACTGCTCAAGGTGATCTGGAACTCTATAGATATTGCATGTAGAGTGCTCAATGCCATGGAATTCACCAATGCAAGCTGAATTCAGTAACCTACCTAGTACCCTTTACACTGGAACAGCCATTGAATTGGTTTTGTTCTGCAAACGCTAATGTTCCACTGTGTAGAAAAGTAGATGTTACTGAAGGTAACATCTTGAGCTTAGTAGGCACACTCATAAAATTGGTTGCAGTCTACTCTAAATCATATGGTGAGTATAATATCAAAGTTTACTTCATGTTAGCACATACTTGTTTTCAGCAAATTTGAACTATACACTCCATTGAGTTGAATGCTTTACTTTCTATTGAATACATTTTGTGATAAGCTAGTGTACCTACCTACTCAAGGTGATCTGGAAGAGTATAGATATTGCAGGTAGAGTGCTCAATGCCATGGAATACACCAATGCAAGCTGAATTCAGTAACCTACCTAGTACCCTTTACAGTGGAACAGCCATTGAATTGGTTTTGTTCTGCAAACGCTAATGTTCCACTGTGTAGAAAAGTAGATGTTACTGAAAGTAACATCTTGAGCTTAGTAGGCACACTCATTAAATTGGTTGCAGACTACTCTAAATCATATGCTGTGTATAATAATAAGGTTAACTTCATGTTAGCACATACTTGTTTTCTGCAAATTTGAACTATACAATCCATTGAGTTGAAAGCTTCACTTTCTATTCAATACATTTTGTGATAAGCTAGTGTAGATAACTACTGAAGGTGATCTGGAACTGTATAGATATTGCATGTAGAGTGCTCAATGCCATGGAATTCACCAATGCAACCTGAATTCAGTAACCTACCTAGTACCCTTTACACTGGAACAGCCATTGAATTGGTTTTGTTCTGCAAACGCTAATGTTCCACTGTGTAGAAAAGTAGATGTTACTGAAAGTAACATCTTGAGCTTAGTAGGCACACTCATAAAATTGGTTGCAGACTACTCTAAATCATATGGTGAGTATAATATCAAAGTTTACTTCATGTTAGCACATACTTGTTTTCAGCAAATTTGAAATATACACTCCTTTGAGTTGAATGCTTTACTTTCTATTCAATACATTTTGTGATAAGCTAGTGTACCTACCTACTCAAGGTGATCTGGAAGAGTATAGATATTGCAGGTAGAGTGCTCAATGCCATGGAATACACCAATGCAAGCTGAATTCAGTAACCTACCTAGTACCCTTTACAGTGGAACAGCCATTGAATTGGTTTTGTTCTGCAAACGCTAATGTTCCACTGTGTAGAAAAGTAGATCTTACTGAAAGTAACATCTTGAGCTTAGTAGGCACACTCATTAAATTGGTTGCAGACTACTCTAAATCATATGCTGTGTATAATAATAAGGTTAACTTCATGTTAGCACATACTTGTTTTCTGCAAATTTGAACTATACAATCCATTGAGTTGAATGCTTCACTTTCTATTCAATACATTTTGTGATAAGCTAGTGTAGATAACTACTGAAGGTGATCGGGAACTGTATAGATATTGCATGTAGAGTGCTCAATGCCATGGAATACACCAATGCAAGCTGAATTCAGTAACCTACCTAGTACCCTTTACACTGGAACAGCCATTGAATTGGTTTTGTTCTGCAAACGCTAATGTTCCACTGTGTAGAAAAGTAGATGTTACTGAAAGTAACATCTTGAGCTTAGTAGGCACACTCATTAAATTGGTTGCAGACTACTCTAAATCATATGCTGTGTATAATAATAAGGTTAACTTCATGTTAGCACATACTTGTTTTCTGCAAATTTGAACTATACACTCCATTGAGTTGAATGCTTTACATTCTATTCAATACAGTTTGTGATAAGGTAGTGTATATAACTGCTCAAGCTGATCTGGAACTTTATAGATGTTGCATGTAGAATGCTCAATGCCATGGAATACACCAATGCAAGCTGAATTCAGTAACCTACCTAGTACCCTTTACACTGGAACAGCCATTGAATTGGTTTTGTCTGCAAACGCTAATGTTCCACTGTGTAGAAAAGTAGATGTTACTGAAAGTAACATCTTGAGCTTAGTAGGCACACTCATAAAATTGGTTGCAGACTACTCTAAATCATATGCTGTGTATAATAATAAGGTTAACTTCATGTTAGCACATACTTGTTTTCTGCAAATTTGAACTATACAATCCATTGAGTTGAATGCTTCACTTTCTATTCAATACAGTTTGTGATAAGGTAGTGTATATAAGTGCTCAAGGTGATCTGGAACTGTATAGATATTGCATGTAGAGTGCTCAATGCCATGGAATTCACCAATGCAACCTGAATTCAGTAACCTACCTAGTACCCTTTACAGTGGAACAGCCATTGAATTGGTTTTGTTCTGCAAACGCTAATGTTCCAGTGAGTAGAAAACGTTATGTTACTGAAAGTAAATTCTTGTGCTTAGTTAGCACACTCATTAAATTGGTTGCAGACTACTCTAAATCATATGCTGTGCATAATAATAAGGTTTACATCATGTTAGCACATACTGGATTTCAGCAAATTTGAACTATACACTCCATTGAGTTGAATGCTTTACATTCTATTCAATACAGTTTGTGATAAGGTAGTGTATATAACTGCTCAAGGTGAACTGGAACTCTATAGATATTGCATGTAGAGTGCTCAATGCCATGGAATTCACCAATGCAAGCTGAATTCAGTAACCTACCTAGTACCCTTTACACTGGAACAGCCATTGAATTGGTTTTGTTCTGCAAACGCTAATGTTCCACTGTGTAGGAAAGTAGATGTTACTGAAAGTAACATCTTGAGCTTAGTAGGCACACTCATAAAATTGGTTGCAGACTACTCTAAATCATATGGTGAGTATAATATCAAAGTTTACTTCATGTTAGCACATACTTGTTTTCAGCAAATTTGAACTATACACTCCTTTGAGTTGAATGCTTTACTTTCTATTCAGTACATTTTGTGATAAGGTAGTGTACCTACCTACTCAAGGTGATCTGGAAGAGTATAGATATTGCAGGTAGAGTGCTCAATGCCATGGAATACACCAATGCAAGCTGAATTCAGTAACCTACTTGGTATCCTTTACAGTGGAACAGCCATTGAATTGATTTGGTTCTGCAAACGCTAAAGTTCCAGTGAGTAGAAAACGTTATGTTACTGAAAGTAAATTCTTGTGCTTAGTTAGCACACTCATAAAATTGGTTGCAGACTACTCTAAATCATATGCTGTACATAATAATAAGGTTTACATCATGTTAGCACATACTGGATTTCAGCAAATTTGAACTGTACACTCCATTGAGTTGAATGCTTTACATTCTATTTAATACAGTTTGTGATAAGGTAGTGTATATAATTGCTCAAGGTGATCTGGAACTCTATAGATATTGCATGTAGAGTGCTCAATGCCATGGAATTCACCAATGCAAGCTGAATTCAGTAACCTACCTAGTACCCTTTACACTGGAACAGCCATTGAATTGGTTTTGTTCTGCAAACGCTAATGTTCCACTGTGTAGAAAAGTAGATGTTACTGAAAGTAACATCTTGAGCTTAGTAGGCACACTCATAAAATTGGTTGCAGACTACTCTAAATCATATGGTGAGTATAATATCAAAGTTTACTTCATGTTAGCACATACTTGTTTTCAGCAAATTTGAAATATACACTCCTTTGAGTTGAATGCTTTACTTTCTATTCAATACATTTTGTGATAAGCTAGTGTACCTACCTACTCAAGGTGATCTGGAAGAGTATAGATATTGCAGGTAGAGTGCTCAATGCCATGGAATACACCAATGCAAGCTGAATTCAGTAACCTACCTAGTACCCTTTACAGTGGAACAGCCATTGAATTGGTTTTGTTCTGCAAACGCTAATGTTCCACTGTGTAGAAAAGTAGATGTTACTGAAAGTAACATCTTGAGCTTAGTAGGCACACTCATTAAATTGGTTGCAGACTACTCTAAATCATATGCTGTGTATAATAATAAGGTTAACTTCATGTTAGCACATACTTGTTTTCTGCAAATTTGAACTATACAATCCATTGAGTTGAATGCTTCACTTTCTATTCAATACATTTTGTGATAAGCTAGTGTAGATAACTACTGAAGGTGATCTGGAACTGTATAGATATTGCATGTAGAGTGCTCAATGCCATGGAATGCACCAATGCAAGCTGAATTCAGTAACCTACCTAGTACCCTTTACACTGGAACAGCCATTGAATTGGTTTTGTTCTGCAAACGCTAATGTTCCACTGTGTAGAAAAGTAGATGTTACTGAAAGTAACATCTTGAGCTTAGTAGGCACACTCATAAAATTGGTTGCAGACTACTCTAAATCATATGCTGTGCATAATAATAAGGTTTACATCATGTTAGCACATACTGGATTTCAGCAAATTTGAACTATACACTCCATTGAGTTGAATGCTTTACATTCTATTCAATACAGTTTGTGATAAGGTAGTGTATATAACTGCTCAAGCTGATCTGGAACTTTATAGATGTTGCATGTAGAATGCTCAATGCCATGGAATACACCAATGCAAGCTGAATTCAGTAACCTACCTAGTACCCTTTACACTGGAACAGCCATTGAATTGGTTTTGTCTGCAAACGCTAATGTTCCACTGTGTAGAAAAGTAGATGTTACTGAAAGTAACATCTTGAGCTTAGTAGGCACACTCATAAAATTGGTTGCAGACTACTCTAAATCATATGCTGTGTATAATAATAAGGTTAACTTCATGTTAGCACATACTTGTTTTCTGCAAATTTGAACTATACAATCCATTGAGTTGAATGCTTCACTTTCTATTCAATACAGTTTGTGATAAGGTAGTGTATATAAGTGCTCAAGGTGATCTGGAACTGTATAGATATTGCATGTAGAGTGCTCAATGCCATGGAATTCACCAATGCAACCTGAATTCAGTAACCTACCTAGTACCCTTTACAGTGGAACAGCCATTGAATTGGTTTTGTTCTGCAAACGCTAATGTTCCAGTGAGTAGAAAACGTTATGTTACTGAAAGTAAATTCTTGTGCTTAGTTAGCACACTCATAAAATTGGTTGCAGACTACTCTAAATCATATGCTGTGCATAATAATAAGGTTTACATCATGTTAGCACATACTGGATTTCAGCAAATTTGAACTATACACTCCATTGAGTTGAATGCTTTACATTCTATTCAATACAGTTTGTGATAAGGTAGTGTATATAACTGCTCAAGGTGAACTGGAACTCTATAGATATTGCATGTAGAGTGCTCAATGCCATGGAATTCACCAATGCAAGCTGAATTCAGTAACCTACCTAGTACCCTTTACACTGGAACAGCCATTGAATTGGTTTTGTTCTGCAAACGCTAATGTTCCACTGTGTAGGAAAGTAGATGTTACTGAAAGTAACATCTTGAGCTTAGTAGGCACACTCATAAAATTGGTTGCAGACTACTCTAAATCATATGGTGAGTATAATATCAAAGTTTACTTCATGTTAGCACATACTTGTTTTCAGCAAATTTGAACTATACACTCCTTTGAGTTGAATGCTTTACTTTCTATTCAGTACATTTTGTGATAAGGTAGTGTACCTACCTACTCAAGGTGATCTGGAAGAGTATAGATATTGCAGGTAGAGTGCTCAATGCCATGGAATACTGAATTCAGTAACTACTTGGTATCCTTTACAGTGGAACAGCCATTGAATTGATTTGGTTCTGCAAACGCTAAAGTTCCAGTGAGTAGAAAACGTTATGTTACTGAAAGTAAATTCTTGTGCTTAGTTAGCACACTCATAAAATTGGTTGCAGACTACTCTAAATCATATGCTGTGCATAATAATAAGGTTTACATCATGTTAGCACATACTGGATTTCAGCAAATTTGAACTATACACTGCATTGAGTTGAATGCTTTACATTCTATTCAATACAGTTTGTGATAAGGTAGTGTATATAACTGCTCAAGGTGAACTGGAACTCTATAGATATTGCATGTAGAGTGCTCAATGCCATGGAATTCACCAATGCAAGCTGAATTCAGTAACCTACCTAGTACCCTTTACACTGGAACAGCCATTGAATTGGTTTTGTTCTGCAAACGCTAATGTTCCACTGTGTAGGAAAGTAGATGTTACTGAAAGTAACATCTTGAGCTTAGTAGGCACACTCATAAAATTGGTTGCAGACTACTCTAAATCATATGGTGAGTATAATATCAAAGTTTACTTCATGTTAGCACATACTTGTTTTCAGCAAATTTGAACTATACACTCCTTTGAGTTGAATGCTTTACTTTCTATTCAGTACATTTTGTGATAAGGTAGTGTACCTACCTACTCAAGGTGATCTGGAAGAGTATAGATATTGCAGGTAGAGTGCTCAATGCCATGGAATACTGAATTCAGTAACTACTTGGTATCCTTTACAGTGGAACAGCCATTGAATTGATTTGGTTCTGCAAACGCTAAAGTTCCAGTGAGTAGAAAACGTTATGTTACTGAAAGTAAATTCTTGTGCTTAGTTAGCGCACTCATAAAATTGTTTGCAGATTACTCTAAATCATATGCTGTGCATAATAATAAGGTTTACATCATGTTAGCACATACTGGATTTCAGCAAATTTGAACTGTACACTCCATTGAGTTGAATGCTTTACATTGTATTCAATACAGTTTGTGATAAGGTAGTGTATATAACTGCTCAAGGTGATCTGGAACTGTATAGATATTGCATGTAGAGTGCTCAATGCCATGGAATTCACCAATGCAAGCTGAATTCAGTAACCTACCTAGTACCCTTTACAGTGGAACAGCCATTGAATTGGTTTTGTTCTGCAAACGCTAATGTTCCAGTGAGTAGAAAACGTTATGTTACTGAAAGTAAATTCTTGTGCTTAGTTAGCACACTCATAAAATTGGTTGCAGACTACTCTAAATCATATGCTGTGCATAATAATAAGGTTTACATCATGTTAGCACATACTGGATTATAGCAAATTTGAACTATACACTCCATTGAGTTGAATGCTTTACATTCTATTCAATACAGTTTGTGATAAGGTAGTGTATATAACTGCTCAAGCTGATCTGGAACTTTATAGATATTGCAGGTAGAGTGCTCAATGCCATGGAATACACCAATGCAAGCTGAATTCAGTAACCTACCTAGTACCCTTTACAGTGGAACAGCCATTGAATTGATTTGGTTCTGCAAACGCTAAAGTTCCAGTGAGTAGAAAACGTTATGTTACTGAAAGTAAATTCTTGCGCTTAGTTAGCACACTCATAAAATTGGTTGCAGACTACTCTAAATCATATGCTGTGCATAATAATAAGGTTTACATCATGTTAGCACATACTGGATTTCAGCAAATTTGAACTGTACACTCCATTGAGTTGAATGCTTTACATTCTATTCAATACAGTTTGTGATAAGGTAGTGTATATAACTGCTCAAGGTGATCTGGAACTCTATAGATATTGCAGGTAGAGTGCTCAATGCCATGGAATACACCAATGCAAGCTGAATTCAGTAACCTACCTAGTACCCTTTACAGTGGAACAGCCATTGAATTGGTTTTGTTCTGCAAACGCTAATGTTCCACTGTGTAGAAAAGTAGATGTTACTGAAAGTAACATCTTGAGCTTAGTAGGCACACTCATTAAATTGGTTGCAGACTACTCTAAATCATATGCTGTGTATAATAATAAGGTTAACTTCATGTTAGCACATACTTGTTTTCTGCAAATTTGAACTATACAATCCATTGAGTTGAATGCTTCACTTTCTATTCAATACATTTTGTGATAAGCTAGTGTAGATAACTACTGAAGGTGATCTGGAACTGTATAGATATTGCATGTAGAGTGCTCAATGCCATGGAATACACCAATGCAAGCTGAATTCAGTAACCTACCTAGTACCCTTTACACTGGAACAGCCATTGAATTGGTTTTGTTCTGCAAACGCTAATGTTCCACTGTGTAGAAAAGTAGATGTTACTGAAAGTAACATCTTGAGCTTAGTAGGCACACTCATAAAATTGGTTGCAGACTACTCTAAATCATATGCTGTGCATAATAATAAGGTTTACATCATGTTAGCACATACTGGATTTCAGCAAATTTGAACTATACACTCCATTGAGTTGAATGCTTTACATTCTATTCAATACAGTTTGTGATAAGGTAGTGTATATAACTGCTCAAGCTGATCTGGAACTTTATAGATGTTGCATGTAGAATGCTCAATGCCATGGAATACACCAATGCAAGCTGAATTCAGTAACCTACCTAGTACCCTTTACACTGGAACAGCCATTGAATTGGTTTTGTCTGCAAACGCTAATGTTCCACTGTGTAGAAAAGTAGATGTTACTGAAAGTAACATCTTGAGCTTAGTAGGCACACTCATAAAATTGGTTGCAGACTACTCTAAATCATATGCTGTGTATAATAATAAGGTTAACTTCATGTTAGCACATACTTGTTTTCTGCAAATTTGAACTATACAATCCATTGAGTTGAATGCTTCACTTTCTATTCAATACAGTTTGTGATAAGGTAGTGTATATAAGTGCTCAAGGTGATCTGGAACTGTATAGATATTGCATGTAGAGTGCTCAATGCCATGGAATTCACCAATGCAACCTGAATTCAGTAACCTACCTAGTACCCTTTACAGTGGAACAGCCATTGAATTGGTTTTGTTCTGCAAACGCTAATGTTCCAGTGAGTAGAAAACGTTATGTTACTGAAAGTAAATTCTTGTGCTTAGTTAGCACACTCATAAAATTGGTTGCAGACTACTCTAAATCATATGCTGTGCATAATAATAAGGTTTACATCATGTTAGCACATACTGGATTTCAGCAAATTTGAACTATACACTCCATTGAGTTGAATGCTTTACATTCTATTTAATACAGTTTGTGATAAGGTAGTGTATATAATTGCTCAAGGTGATCTGGAACTCTATAGATATTGCATGTAGAGTGCTCAATGCCATGGAATTCACCAATGCAAGCTGAATTCAGTAACCTACCTAGTACCCTTTACACTGGAACAGCCATTGAATTGGTTTTGTTCTGCAAACTCTAATGTTCCACTGTGTAGAAAAGTAGATGTTACTGAAAGTAACATCTTGAGCTTAGTAGGCACACTCATTAAATTGGTTGCAGACTACTCTAAATCATATGCTGTGTATAATAATAAGGTTAACTTCATGTTAGCACATACTTGTTTTCTGCAAATTTGAACTATACAATCCATTGAGTTGAATGCTTCACTTTCTATTCAATACATTTTGTGATAAGCTAGTGTAGATAACTACTGAAGGTGATCTGGAACTGTATAGATATTGCATGTAGAGTGCTCAATGCCATGGAATACACCAATGCAAGCTGAATTCAGTAACCTACATAGTACCCTTTACACTGGAACAGCCATTGAATTGGTTTTGTTCTGCAAACGCTAATGTTCCACTGTGTAGAAAAGTAGATGTTACTGAAAGTAACATCTTGAGCTTAGTAGGCACACTCATAAAATTGGTTGCAGACTACTCTAAATCATATGCTGTGCATAATAATAAGGTTTACATCATGTTAGCACATACTGGATTTCAGCAAATTTGAACTATACACTCCATTGAGTTGAATGCTTTACATTCTATTCAATACAGTTTGTGATAAGGTAGTGTATATAACTGCTCAAGCTGATCTGGAACTTTATAGATGTTGCATGTAGAATGCTCAATGCCATGGAATACACCAATGCAAGCTGAATTCAGTAACCTACCTAGTACCCTTTACACTGGAACAGCCATTGAATTGGTTTTGTCTGCAAACGCTAATGTTCCACTGTGTAGAAAAGTAGATGTTACTGAAAGTAACATCTTGAGCTTAGTAGGCACACTCATAAAATTGGTTGCAGACTACTCTAAATCATATGGTGAGTATAATATCAAAGTTTACTTCATGTTAGCACATACTTGTTTTCAGCAAATTTGAACTATACACTCCTTTGAGTTGAATGCTTTACTTTCTATTCAGTACATTTTGTGATAAGGTAGTGTACCTACCTACTCAAGGTGATCTGGAAGAGTATAGATATTGCAGGTAGAGTGCTCAATGCCATGGAATACTGAATTCAGTAACTACTTGGTATCCTTTACAGTGGAACAGCCATTGAATTGATTTGGTTCTGCAAACGCTAAAGTTCCAGTGAGTAGAAAACGTTATGTTACTGAAAGTAAATTCTTGTGCTTAGTTAGCACACTCATAAAATTGGTTGCAGACTACTCTAAATCATATGCTGTGCATAATAATAAGGTTTACATCATGTTAGCACATACTGGATTTCAGCAAATTTGAACTATACACTGCATTGAGTTGAATGCTTTACATTCTATTCAATACAGTTTGTGATAAGGTAGTGTATATAACTGCTCAAGGTGAACTGGAACTCTATAGATATTGCATGTAGAGTGCTCAATGCCATGGAATTCACCAATGCAAGCTGAATTCAGTAACCTACCTAGTACCCTTTACACTGGAACAGCCATTGAATTGGTTTTGTTCTGCAAACGCTAATGTTCCACTGTGTAGGAAAGTAGATGTTACTGAAAGTAACATCTTGAGCTTAGTAGGCACACTCATAAAATTGGTTGCAGACTACTCTAAATCATATGGTGAGTATAATATCAAAGTTTACTTCATGTTAGCACATACTTGTTTTCAGCAAATTTGAACTATACACTCCTTTGAGTTGAATGCTTTACTTTATATTCAGTACATTTTGTGATAAGGTAGTGTACCTACCTACTCAAGGTGATCTGGAAGAGTATAGATATTGCAGGTAGAGTGCTCAATGCCATGGAATACTGAATTCAGTAACTACTTGGTATCCTTTACAGTGGAACAGCCATTGAATTGATTTGGTTCTGCAAACGCTAAAGTTCCAGTGAGTAGAAAACGTTATGTTACTGAAAGTAAATTCTTGTGCTTAGTTAGCGCACTCATAAAATTGGTTGCAGATTACTCTAAATCATATGCTGTGCATAATAATAAGGTTTACATCATGTTAGCACATACTGGATTTCAGCAAATTTGAACTGTACACTCCATTGAGTTGAATGCTTTACATTGTATTCAATACAGTTTGTGATAAGGTAGTGTATATAACTGCTCAAGGTGATCTGGAACTGTATAGATATTGCATGTAGAGTGCTCAATGCCATGGAATTCACCAATGCAAGCTGAATTCAGTAACCTACCTAGTACCCTTTACAGTGGAACAGCCATTGAATTGGTTTTGTTCTGCAAACGCTAATGTTCCAGTGAGTAGAAAACGTTATGTTACTGAAAGTAAATTCTTGTGCTTAGTTAGCACACTCATAAAATTGGTTGCAGACTACTCTAAATCATATGCTGTGCATAATAATAAGGTTTACATCATGTTAGCACATACTGGATTTCAGCAAATTTGAACTGTACACTCCATTGAGTTGAATGCTTTACATTGTATTCAATACAGTTTGTGATAAGGTAGTGTATATAACTGCTCAAGGTGATCTGGAACTGTATAGATATTGCATGTAGAGTGCTCAATGCCATGGAATTCACCAATGCAAGCTGAATTCAGTAACCTACCTAGTACCCTTTACAGTGGAACAGCCATTGAATTGGTTTTGTTCTGCAAACGCTAATGTTCCAGTGAGTAGAAAACGTTATGTTACTGAAAGTAAATTCTTGTGCTTAGTTAGCACACTCATAAAATTGGTTGCAGACTACTCTAAATCATATGCTGTGCATAATAATAAGGTTTACATCATGTTAGCACATACTGGATTATAGCAAATTTGAACTATACACTCCATTGAGTTGAATGCTTTACATTCTATTCAATACAGTTTGTGATAAGGTAGTGTATATAACTGCTCAAGCTGATCTGGAACTTTATAGATATTGCAGGTAGAGTGCTCAATGCCATGGAATACACCAATGCAAGCTGAATTCAGTAACCTACCTAGTACCCTTTACAGTGGAACAGCCATTGAATTGATTTGGTTCTGCAAACGCTAAAGTTCCAGTGAGTAGAAAACGTTATGTTACTGAAAGTAAATTCTTGTGCTTAGTTAGCACACTCATAAAATTGGTTGCAGACTACTCTAAATCATATGCTGTGCATAATAATAAGGTTTACATCATGTTAGCACATACTGGATTTCAGCAAATTTGAACTGTACACTCCATTGAGTTGAATGCTTTACATTCTATTCAATACAGTTTGTGATAAGGTAGTGTATATAACTGCTCAAGGTGATCTGGAACTCTATAGATATTGCAGGTAGAGTGCTCAATGCCATGGAATACACCAATGCAAGCTGAATTCAGTAACCTACCTAGTACCCTTTACAGTGGAACAGCCATTGAATTGGTTTTGTTCTGCAAACGCTAATGTTCCACTGTGTAGAAAAGTAGATGTTACTGAAAGTAACATCTTGAGCTTAGTAGGCACACTCATTAAATTGGTTGCAGACTACTCTAAATCATATGCTGTGTATAATAATAAGGTTAACTTCATGTTAGCACATACTTGTTTTCTGCAAATTTGAACTATACAATCCATTGAGTTGAATGCTTCACTTTCTATTCAATACATTTTGTGATAAGCTAGTGTAGATAACTACTGAAGGTGATCTGGAACTGTATAGATATTGCATGTAGAGTGCTCAATGCCATGGAATACACCAATGCAAGCTGAATTCAGTAACCTACCTAGTACCCTTTACACTGGAACAGCCATTGAATTGGTTTTGTTCTGCAAACGCTAATGTTCCACTGTGTAGAAAAGTAGATGTTACTGAAAGTAACATCTTGAGCTTAGTAGGCACACTCATAAAATTGGTTGCAGACTACTCTAAATCATATGCTGTGCATAATAATAAGGTTTACATCATGTTAGCACATACTGGATTTCAGCAAATTTGAACTATACACTCCATTGAGTTGAATGCTTTACATTCTATTCAATACAGTTTGTGATAAGGTAGTGTATATAACTGCTCAAGCTGATCTGGAACTTTATAGATGTTGCATGTAGAATGCTCAATGCCATGGAATACACCAATGCAAGCTGAATTCAGTAACCTACCTAGTACCCTTTACACTGGAACAGCCATTGAATTGGTTTTGTCTGCAAACGCTAATGTTCCACTGTGTAGAAAAGTAGATGTTACTGAAAGTAACATCTTGAGCTTAGTAGGCACACTCATAAAATTGGTTGCAGACTACTCTAAATCATATGCTGTGTATAATAATAAGGTTAACTTCATGTTAGCACATACTTGTTTTCTGCAAATTTGAACTATACAATCCATTGAGTTGAATGCTTCACTTTCTATTCAATACAGTTTGTGATAAGGTAGTGTATATAAGTGCTCAAGGTGATCTGGAACTGTATAGATATTGCATGTAGAGTGCTCAATGCCATGGAATTCACCAATGCAACCTGAATTCAGTAACCTACCTAGTACCCTTTACAGTGGAACAGCCATTGAATTGGTTTTGTTCTGCAAACGCTAATGTTCCAGTGAGTAGAAAACGTTATGTTACTGAAAGTAAATTCTTGTGCTTAGTTAGCACACTCATAAAATTGGTTGCAGACTACTCTAAATCATATGCTGTGCATAATAATAAGGTTTACATCATGTTAGCACATACTGGATTTCAGCAAATTTGAACTATACACTCCATTGAGTTGAATGCTTTACATTCTATTTAATACAGTTTGTGATAAGGTAGTGTATATAATTGCTCAAGGTGATCTGGAACTCTATAGATATTGCATGTAGAGTGCTCAATGCCATGGAATTCACCAATGCAAGCTGAATTCAGTAACCTACCTAGTACCCTTTACACTGGAACAGCCATTGAATTGGTTTTGTTCTGCAAACGCTAATGTTCCACTGTGTAGAAAAGTAGATGTTACTGAAAGTAACATCTTGAGCTTAGTAGGCACACTCATTAAATTGGTTGCAGACTACTCTAAATCATATGCTGTGTATAATAATAAGGTTAACTTCATGTTAGCACATACTTGTTTTCTGCAAATTTGAACTATACAATCCATTGAGTTGAATGCTTCACTTTCTATTCAATACATTTTGTGATAAGCTAGTGTAGATAACTACTGAAGGTGATCTGGAACTGTATAGATATTGCATGTAGAGTGCTCAATGCCATGGAATACACCAATGCAAGCTGAATTCAGTAACCTACCTAGTACCCTTTACACTGGAACAGCCATTGAATTGGTTTTGTTCTGCAAACGCTAATGTTCCACTGTGTAGAAAAGTAGATGTTACTGAAAGTAACATCTTGAGCTTAGTAGGCACACTCATAAAATTGGTTGCAGACTACTCTAAATCATATGCTGTGCATAATAATAAGGTTTACATCATGTTAGCACATACTGGATTTCAGCAAATTTGAACTATACACTCCATTGAGTTGAATGCTTTACATTCTATTCAATACAGTTTGTGATAAGGTAGTGTATATAACTGCTCAAGCTGATCTGGAACTTTATAGATGTTGCATGTAGAATGCTCAATGCCATGGAATACACCAATGCAAGCTGAATTCAGTAACCTACCTAGTACCCTTTACACTGGAACAGCCATTGAATTGGTTTTGTCTGCAAACGCTAATGTTCCACTGTGTAGAAAAGTAGATGTTACTGAAAGTAACATCTTGAGCTTAGTAGGCACACTCATAAAATTGGTTGCAGACTACTCTAAATCATATGCTGTGTATAATAATAAGGTTAACTTCATGTTAGCACATACTTGTTTTCTGCAAATTTGAACTATACAATCCATTGAGTTGAATGCTTCACTTTCTATTCAATACAGTTTGTGATAAGGTAGTGTATATAAGTGCTCAAGGTGATCTGGAACTGTATAGATATTGCATGTAGAGTGCTCAATGCCATGGAATTCACCAATGCAACCTGAATTCAGTAACCTACCTAGTACCCTTTACGCTGGAACAGCCATTGAATTGGTTTTGTTCTGCAAACGCTAATGTTCCACTGTGTAGGAAAGTAGATGTTACTGAAAGTAACATCTTGAGCTTAGTAGGCACACTCATAAAATTGGTTGCAGACTACTCTAAATCATATGGTGAGTATAATATCAAAGTTTACTTCATGTTAGCACATACTTGTTTTCAGCAAATTTGAACTATACACTCCTTTGAGTTGAATGCTTTACTTTCTATTCAGTACATTTTGTGATAAGGTAGTGTACCTACCTACTCAAGGTGATCTGGAAGAGTATAGATATTGCAGGTAGAGTGCTCAATGCCATGGAATACTGAATTCAGTAACTACTTGGTATCCTTTACAGTGGAACAGCCATTGAATTGATTTGGTTCTGCAAACGCTAAAGTTCCAGTGAGTAGAAAACGTTATGTTACTGAAAGTAAATTCTTGTGCTTAGTTAGCACACTCATAAAATTGGTTGCAGACTACTCTAAATCATATGCTGTGCATAATAATAAGGTTTACATCATGTTAGCACATACTGGATTTCAGCAAATTTGAACTATACACTGCATTGAGTTGAATGCTTTACATTCTATTCAATACAGTTTGTGATAAGGTAGTGTATATAACTGCTCAAGGTGAACTGGAACTCTATAGATATTGCATGTAGAGTGCTCAATGCCATGGAATTCACCAATGCAAGCTGAATTCAGTAACCTACCTAGTACCCTTTACACTGGAACAGCCATTGAATTGGTTTTGTTCTGCAAACGCTAATGTTCCACTGTGTAGAAAAGTAGATGTTACTGAAAGTAACATCTTGAGCTTAGTAGGCACACTCATAAAATTGGTTGCAGACTACTCTAAATCATATGCTGTGCATAATAATAAGGTTTACATCATGTTAGCACATACTGGATTTCAGCAAATTTGAACTATACACTCCATTGAGTTGAATGCTTTACATTCTATTCAATACAGTTTGTGATAAGGTAGTGTATATAACTGCTCAAGCTGATCTGGAACTTTATAGATGTTGCATGTAGAATGCTCAATGCCATGGAATACACCAATGCAAGCTGAATTCAGTAACCTACCTAGTACCCTTTACACTGGAACAGCCATTGAATTGGTTTTGTCTGCAAACGCTAATGTTCCACTGTGTAGAAAAGTAGATGTTACTGAAAGTAACATCTTGAGCTTAGTAGGCACACTCATAAAATTGGTTGCAGACTACTCTAAATCATATGCTGTGTATAATAATAAGGTTAACTTCATGTTAGCACATACTTGTTTTCTGCAAATTTGAACTATACAATCCATTGAGTTGAATGCTTCACTTTCTATTCAATACAGTTTGTGATAAGGTAGTGTATATAAGTGCTCAAGGTGATCTGGAACTGTATAGATATTGCATGTAGAGTGCTCAATGCCATGGAATTCACCAATGCAACCTGAATTCAGTAACCTACCTAGTACCCTTTACAGTGGAACAGCCATTGAATTGGTTTTGTTCTGCAAACGCTAATGTTCCAGTGAGTAGAAAACGTTATGTTACTGAAAGTAAATTCTTGTGCTTAGTTAGCACACTCATAAAATTGGTTGCAGACTACTCTAAATCATATGCTGTGCATAATAATAAGGTTTACATCATGTTAGCACATACTGGATTTCAGCAAATTTGAACTATACACTCCATTGAGTTGAATGCTTTACATTCTATTCAATACAGTTTGTGATAAGGTAGTGTATATAACTGCTCAAGGTGAACTGGAACTCTATAGATATTGCATGTAGAGTGCTCAATGCCATGGAATTCACCAATGCAAGCTGAATTCAGTAACCTACCTAGTACCCTTTACACTGGAACAGCCATTGAATTGGTTTTGATCTGCAAACGCTAATGTTCCACTGTGTAGGAAAGTAGATGTTACTGAAAGTAACATCTTGAGCTTAGTAGGCACACTCATAAAATTGGTTGCAGACTACTCTAAATCATATGGTGAGTATAATATCAAAGTTTACTTCATGTTAGCACATACTTGTTTTCAGCAAATTTGAACTATACACTCCTTTGAGTTGAATGCTTTACTTTATATTCAGTACATTTTGTGATAAGGTAGTGTACCTACCTACTCAAGGTGATCTGGAAGAGTATAGATATTGCAGGTAGAGTGCTCAATGCCATGGAATACTGAATTCAGTAACTACTTGGTATCCTTTACAGTGGAACAGCCATTGAATTGATTTGGTTCTGCAAACGCTAAAGTTCCAGTGAGTAGAAAACGTTATGTTACTGAAAGTAAATTCTTGTGCATAGTTAGCACACTCATAAAATTGGTTGCAGACTACTCTAAATCATATGCTGTGCATAATAATAAGGTTTACATCATGTTAGCACATACTGGATTTCAGCAAATTTGAACTATACACTCCATTGAGTTGAATGCTTTACATTCTATTCAATACAGTTTGTGATAAGGTAGTGTATATAACTGCTCAAGGTGAACTGGAACTCTATAGATATTGCATGTAGAGTGCTCAATGCCATGGAATTCACCAATGCAAGCTGAATTCAGTAACCTACCTAGTACCCTTTACACTGGAACAGCCATTGAATTGGTTTTGTTCTGCAAACGCTAATGTTCCACTGTGTAGAAAAGTAGATGTTACTGAAAGTAACATCTTGAGCTTAGTAGGCACACTCATAAAATTGGTTGCAGACTACTCTAAATCATATGGTGAGTATAATATCAAAGTTTACTTCATGTTAGCACATACTTGTTTTCAGCAAATTTGAACTATACACTCCTTTGAGTTGAATGCTTTACTTTCTATTCAGTACATTTTGTGATAAGGTAGTGTACCTACCTACTCAAGGTGATCTGGAAGAGTATAGATATTGCAGGTAGAGTGCTCAATGCCATGGAATACTGAATTCAGTAACTACTTGGTATCCTTTACAGTGGAACAGCCATTGAATTGATTTGGTTCTGCAAACGCTAAAGTTCCAGTGAGTAGAAAACGTTATGTTACTGAAAGTAAATTCTTGTGCTTAGTTAGCGCACTCATAAAATTGGTTGCAAATTACTCTAAATCATATGCTGTGCATAGTAATAAGGTTTACATCATGTTAGCACATACTGGATTTCAGCAAATTTGAACTGTACACTCCATTGAGTTGAATGCTTTACATTGTATTCAATACAGTTTGTGATAAGGTAGTGTATATAACTGCTCAAGGTGATCTGGAACTGTATAGATATTGCATGTAGAGTGCTCAATGCCATGGAATTCACCAATGCAAGCTGAATTCAGTAACCTACCTAGTACCCTTTACAGTGGAACAGCCATTGAATTGGTTTTGTTCTGCAAACGCTAATGTTCCAGTGAGTAGAAAACGTTATGTTACTGAAAGTAAATTCTTGTGCTTAGTTAGCACACTCATAAAATTGGTTGCAGACTACTCTAAATCATATGCTGTGCATAATAATAAGGTTTACATCATGGTAGCACATACTGGATTATAGTAAATTTGAACTATACACTCCATTGAGTTGAATGCTTTACATTCTATTCAATACAGTTTGTGATAAGGTAGTGTATATAACTGCTCAAGCTGATCTGGAACTTTATAGATATTGCAGGTAGAGTGCTCAATGCCATGGAATACACCAATGCAAGCTGAATTCAGTAACCTACCTAGTACCCTTTACAGTGGAACAGCCATTGAATTGATTTGGTTCTGCAAACGCTAAAGTTCCAGTGAGTAGAAAACGTTATGTTACTGAAAGTAAATTCTTGTGCTTAGTTAGCACACTCATAAAATTGGTTGCAGACTACTCTAAATCATATGCTGTGCATAATAATAAGGTTTACATCATGTTAGCACATACTGGATTTCAGCAAATTTGAACTGTACACTCCATTGAGTTGAATGCTTTACATTCTATTCAATACAGTTTGTGATAAGGTAGTGTATATAACTGCTCAAGGTGATCTGGAACTCTATAGATATTGCATGTAGAGTGCTCAATGCCATGGAATTCACCAATGCAAGCTGAATTCAGTAACCTATCTAGTACCCTTTACACTGGAACAGCCATTGAACTGGTTTTGTTCTGCAAACGCTAATGTTCCACTGTTTTTTAAAAGTAGATGTTACTGAAAGTAACATCTTGAGCTTAGTAGGCACACTCATAAAATTGGTTGCAGACTACTCTAAATCATATGGTGAGTATAATATCAAAGTTTACTTCATGTTAGCACATACTTGTTTTCAGCAAATTTGAACTATACACTCCTTTGAGTTGAATGCTTTACTTTCTATTCAATACATTTTGTGATAAGCTAGTGTACCTACCTACTCAAGGTGATCTGGAAGAGTATAGATATTGCAGGTAGAGTGCTCAATGCCATGGAATACACCAATGCAAGCTGAATTCAGTAACTACTTGGTATCCTTTACAGTGGAACAGCCATTGAATTGATTTGGTTCTGCAAACGCTAAAGTTCCAGTGAGTAGAAAACGTTATGTTACTGAAAGTAAATTCTTGTGCTTAGTTAGCACACTCATAAAATTGGTTGCAGACTACTCTAAATCATATGCTGTGCATAATAATAAGGTTTACATCATGTTAGCACATACTGGATTTCAGCAAATTTGAACTGTACACTCCATTGAGTTGAATGCTTTACATTGTATTCAATACAGTTTGTGATAAGGTAGTGTATATAACTGCTCAAGGTGATCTGGAACTGTATAGATATTGCATGTAAAGTGCTCAATGCCTTGGAATTCACCAATGCAAGCTGAATTCAGTAACCTACCTAGTACCCTTTACACTGGAACAGCCATTGAATTGGTTTTGTTCTGCAAACGCTAATGTTCCACTGTGTAGAAAAGTAGATGTTACTGAAAGTAACATCTTGAGCTTAGTAGGCACACTCATAAAATTGGTTGCAGACTACTCTAAATCATATGCTGTGTATAATAATAAGGTTAACTTCATTATAGCACATACTTGTTTTCAGCAAATTTGAAATATACACTCCTTTGAGTTGAATGCTTTACTTTCAATTCAATACATTTTGTGATAAGCTAGTGTACCTACCTACTCAAGGTGATCTGGAAGAGTATAGATATTGCAGGTAGAGTGCTCAATGCCATGGAATACACCAATGCAAGCTGAATTCAGTAACCTACCTAGTACCCTTTACACTGGAACAGCCATTGAATTGGTTTTGTTCTGCAAACGCTAATGTTCCACTGTGTAGAAAAGTAGATGTTACTGAAAGTAACATCTTGAGCTTAGTAGGCACACTCATAAAATTGGTTGCAGTCTACTCTAAATCATATGGTGAGTATAATATCAAAGTTTACTTCATGTTAGCACATACTTGTTTTCAGCAAATTTGAACTATACTCTCCATTGAGTTGAATGCTTTACTTTCTATTGAATACATTTAGTGATAAGCTAGTGTACCTACCTACTCAAGGTGATCTGGAAGAGTATAGATATTGCAGGTAGAGTGCTCAATGCCATGGAATACACCAATGCAAGCTGAATTCAGTAACCTACTTGGTATCCTTTACAGTGGAACAGCCATTGAATTGATTTGGTTCTGCAAACGCTAAAGTTCCAGTGAGTAGAAAACGTTATGTTACTGAAAGTAAATTCTTGTGCTTAGTTAGCACACTCATAAAATTGGTTGCAGACAACTCTAAATCATATGCTGTGCATAATAATAAGGTTTACATCATGTTAGCACATACTGGATTTCAGCAAATTTGAACTGTACACTCCATTGAGTTGAATGCTTTACATTGTATTCAATACAGTTTGTGATAAGGTAGTGTATATAACTGCTCAAGGTGATCTGGAACTGTATAGATATTGCATGTAAAGTGCTCAATGCCATGGAATTCACCAATGCAAGCTGAATTCAGTAACCTACCTAGTACCCTTTACACTGGAACAGCCATTGAATTGGTTTTGTTCTGCAAACGCTAATGTTCCACTGTGTAGAAAAGTAGATGTTACTGAAAGTAACATCTTGAGCTTAGTAGGCACACTCATAAAATTGGTTGCAGACTACTCTAAATCACATGCTGTGTATAATAATAAGGTTAACTTCATTATAGCACATACTTGTTTTCAGCAAATTTGAAATATACACTCCTTTGAGTTGAATGCTTTACTTTCTATTCAATACATTTTGTGATAAGCTAGTGTACCTACCTACTCAAGGTGATCTGGAAGAGTATAGATATTGCAGGTAGAGTGCTCAATGCCATGGAATACACCAATGCAAGCTGAATTCAGTAACCTACCTAGTACCCTTTACAGTGGAACAGCCATTGAATTGGTTTTGTTCTGCAAACGCTAATGTTCCACTGTGTAGAAAAGTAGATGTTACTGAAAGTAACATCTTGAGCTTAGTAGGCACACTCATTAAATTGGTTGCAGACTACTCTAAATCATATGCTGTGTATAATAATAAGGTTAACTTCATGTTAGCACATACTTGTTTTCAGCAAATTTGAACTATACACTCCATTGAGTTGAATGCTTTACATTCTATTCAATACAGTTTGTGATAAGGTAGTGTATATAACTGCTCAAGGTGAACTGGAACTCTATAGATATTGCATGTAGAGTGCTCAATGCCATGGAATTCACCAATGCAAGCTGAATTCAGTAACCTACCTAGTACCCTTTACACTGGAACAGCCATTGAATTGGTTTTGTTCTGCAAACGCTAATGTTCCACTGTGTAGGAAAGTAGATGTTACTGAAAGTAACATCTTGAGCTTAGTAGGCACACGCATAAAATTGGTTGCAGACTACTCTAAATCATATGGTGAGTATAATATCAAAGTTTACTTCATGTTAGCACATACTTGTTTTCAGCAAATTTGAACTATACACTCCTTTGAGTTGAATGCTTTACTTTCTATTCAGTACATTTTGTGATAAGGTAGTGTACCTACCTACTCAAGGTGATCTGGAAGAGTATAGATATTGCAGGTAGAGTGCTCAATGCCATGGAATACTGAATTCAGTAACTACTTGGTATCCTTTACAGTGGAACAGCCATTGAATTGATTTGGTTCTGCAAACTCTAAAGTTCCAGTGAGTAGAAAACGTTATGTTACTGAAAGTAAATTCTTGTGCTTAGTTAGCACACTCATAAAATTGGTTGCAGACTACTCTAAATCATATGCTGTGCATAATAATAAGGTTTACATCATGTTAGCACATACTGGATTTCAGCAAATTTGAACTATACACTCCATTGAGTTGAATGCTTTACATTCTATTCAATACAGTTTGTGATAAGGTAGTGTATATAACTGCTCAAGGTGAACTGGAACTCTATAGATATTGCATGTAGAGTGCTCAATGCCATGGAATTCACCAATGCAAGCTGAATTCAGTAACCTACCTAGTACCCTTTACACTGGAACAGCCATTGAATTGGTTTTGTTCTGCAAACGCTAATGTTCCACTGTGTAGAAAAGTAGATGTTACTGAAAGTAACATCTTGAGCTTAGTAGGCACACTCATAAAATTGGTTGCAGACTACTCTAAATCATATGGTGAGTATAATATCAAAGTTTACTTCATGTTAGCACATACTTGTTTTCAGCAAATTTGAACTATACACTCCTTTGAGTTGAATGCTTTACTTTCTATTCAGTACATTTTGTGATAAGGTAGTGTACCTACCTACTCAAGGTGATCTGGAAGAGTATAGATATTGCAGGTAGAGTGCTCAATGCCATGGAATACTGAATTCAGTAACTACTTGGTATCCTTTACAGTGGAACAGCCATTGAATTGATTTGGTTCTGCAAACGCTAAAGTTCCAGTGAGTAGAAAACGTTATGTTACTGAAAGTAAATTCTTGTGCTTAGTTAGCGCACTCATAAAATTGGTTGCAGATTACTCTAAATCATATGCTGTGCATAATAATAAGGTTTACATCATGTTAGCACATACTGGATTTCAGCAAATTTGAACTGTACACTCCATTGAGTTGAATGCTTTACATTGTATTCAATACAGTTTGTGATAAGGTAGTGTATATAACTGCTCAAGGTGATCTGGAACTGTATAGATATTGCATGTAGAGTGCTCAATGCCATGGAATTCACCAATGCAAGCTGAATTCAGTAACCTACCTAGTACCCTTTACAGTGGAACAGCCATTGAATTGGTTTTGTTCTGCAAACGCTAATGTTCCAGTGAGTAGAAAACGTTATGTTACTGAAAGTAAATTCTTGTGCTTAGTTAGCACACTCATAAAATTGGTTGCAGACTACTCTAAATCATATGCTGTGCATAATAATAAGGTTTACATCATGTTAGCACATACTGGATTATAGCAAATTTGAACTATACACTCCATTGAGTTGAATGCTTTACATTCTATTCAATACAGTTTGTGATAAGGTAGTGTATATAACTGCTCAAGCTGATCTGGAACTTTATAGATATTGCAGGTAGAGTGCTCAATGCCATGGAATACACCAATGCAAGCTGAATTCAGTAACCTACCTAGTACCCTTTACAGTGGAACAGCCATTGAATTGATTTGGTTCTGCAAACGCTAAAGTTCCAGTGAGTAGAAAACGTTATGTTACTGAAAGTAAATTCTTGTGCTTAGTTAGCACACTCATAAAATTGGTTGCAGACTACTCTAAATCATATGCTGTGCATAATAATAAGGTTTACATCATGTTAGCACATACTGGATTTCAGCAAATTTGAACTGTACACTCCATTGAGTTGAATGCTTTACATTCTATTCAATACAGTTTGTGATAAGGTAGTGTATATAACTGCTCAAGGTGATCTGGAACTCTATAGATATTGCATGTAGAGTGCTCAATGCCATGGAATTCACCAATGCAAGCTGAATTCAGTAACCTACCTAGTACCCTTTACACTGGAACAGCCATTGAATTGGTTTTGTTCTGCAAACGCTAATGTTCCACTGTGTAGAAAAGTAGATGTTACTGAAAGTAACATCTTGAGCTTAGTAGGCACACTCATAAAATTGGTTGCAGACTACTCTAAATCATATGGTGAGTATAATATCAAAGTTTACTTCATGTTAGCACATACTTGTTTTCAGCAAATTTGAACTATACACTCCTTTGAGTTGAATGCTTTACTTTCTATTCAATACATTTTGTGATAAGCTAGTGTACCTACCTACTCAAGGTGATCTGGAAGAGTATAGATATTGCAGGTAGAGTGCTCAATGCCATGGAATACACCAATGCAAGCTGAATTCAGTAACCTACCTAGTACCCTTTACAGTGGAACAGCCATTGAATTGGTTTTGTTCTGCAAACGCTAATGCTCCACTGTGTAGAAAAGTAGATGTTACTGAAAGTAACATCTTGAGCTTAGTAGGCACACTCATTAAATTGGTTGCAGACTACTCTAAATCATATGCTGTGTATAATAATAAGGTTAACTTCATGTTAGCACATACTTGTTTTCTGCAAATTTGAACTATACAATCCATTGAGTTGAATGCTTTACATTCTATTCAATACAGTTTGTGATAAGGTAGTGTATATAACTGCTCAAGGTGAACTGGAACTCTATAGATATTGCATGTAGAGTGCTCAATGCCATGGAATTCACCAATGCAAGCTGAATTCAGTAACCTACCTAGTACCCTTTACGCTGGAACAGCCATTGAATTGGTTTTGTACTGCAAACGCTAATGTTCCACTGTGTAGGAAAGTAGATGTTACTGAAAGTAACATCTTGAGCTTAGTAGGCACACTCATAAAATTGGTTGCAGACTACTCTAAATCATATGGTGAGTATAATATCAAAGTTTACTTCATGTTAGCACATACTTGTTTTCAGCAAATTTGAACTATACACTCCTTTGAGTTGAATGCTTTACTTTCTATTCAGTACATTTTGTGATAAGGTAGTGTACCTACCTACTCAAGGTGATCTGGAAGAGTATAGATATTGCAGGTAGAGTGCTCAATGCCATGGAATACTGAATTCAGTAACTACTTGGTATCCTTTACAGTGGAACAGCCATTGAATTGATTTGGTTCTGCAAACGCTAAAGTTCCAGTGAGTAGAAAACGTTATGTTACTGAAAGTAAATTCTTGTGCTTAGTTAGCGCACTCATAAAACTGGTTGCAGATTACTCTAAATCATATGCTGTGCATAATAATAAGGTTTACATCATGTTAGCACATACTGGATTTCAGCAAATTTGAACTGTACACTCCATTGAGTTGATAGCTTTACATTGTATTCAATACAGTTTGTGATAAGGTAGTGTATATAACTGCTCAAGGTGATCTGGAACTGTATAGATATTGCATGTAGAGTGCTCAATGCCATGGAATTCACCAATGCAAGCTGAATTCAGTAACCTACCTAGTACCCTTTACAGTGGAACAGCCATTGAATTGGTTTTGTTCTGCAAACGCTAATGTTCCAGTGAGTAGAAAACGTTATGTTACTGAAAGTAAATTCTTGTGCTTAGTTAGCACACTCATAAGATTGGTTGCAGACTACTCTAAATCATATGCTGTGCATAATAATAAGGTTTACATCATGTTAGCACATACTGGATTATAGCAAATTTGAACTATACACTCCATTGAGTTGAATGCTTTACATTCTATTCAATACAGTTTGTGATAAGGTAGTGTATATAACTGCTCAAGCTGATCTGGAACTTTATAGATATTGCAGGTAGAGTGCTCAATGCCATGGAATACACCAATGCAAGCTGAATTCAGTAACCTACCTAGTACCCTTTACAGTGGAACAGCCATTGAATTGGTTTTGTTCTGCAAACGCTAATGTTCCAGTGAGTAGAAAACGTTATGTTACTGAAAGTAAATTCTTGTGCTTAGTTAGCACACTCATAAAATTGGTTGCAGACTACTCTAAATCATATGCTGTGCATAATAATAAGGTTTACATCATGTTAGCACATACTGGATTATAGCAAATTTGAACTATACACTCCATTGAGTTGAATGCTTTACATTCTATTCAATACAGTTTGTGATAAGGTAGTGTATATAACTGCTCAAGCTGATCTGGAACTTTATAGATATTGCAGGTAGAGTGCTCAATGCCATGGAATACACCAATGCAAGCTGAATTCAGTAACCTACCTAGTACCCTTTACAGTGGAACAGCCATTGAATTGATTTGGTTCTGCAAACGCTAAAGTTCCAGTGAGTAGAAAACGTTATGTTACTGAAAGTAAATTCTTGTGCTTAGTTAGCACACTCATAAAATTGGTTGCAGACTACTCTAAATCATATGCTGTGCATAATAATAAGGTTTACATCATGTTAGCACATACTGGATTATAGCAAATTTGAACTATACACTCCATTGAGTTGAATGCTTTACATTCTATTCAATACAGTTTGTGATAAGGTAGTGTATATAACTGCTCAAGGTGATCTGGAACTCTATAGATATTGCATGTAGAGTGCTCAATGCCATGGAATTCACCAATGCAAGCTGAATTCAGTAACCTACCTAGTACCCTTTACACTGGAACAGCCATTGAATTGGTTTTGTTCTGCAAACGCTAATGTTCCACTGTGTAGAAAAGTAGATGTTACTGAAAGTAACATCTTGAGCTTAGTAGGCACACTCATAAAATTGGTTGCAGACTACTCTAAATCATATGGTGAGTATAATATCAAAGTTTACTTCATGTTAGCACATACTTGTTTTCAGCAAATTTGAACTATACACTCCTTTGAGTTGAATGCTTTACTTTCTATTCAATACATTTTGTGATAAGCTAGTGTACCTACCTACTCAAGGTGATCTGGAAGAGTATAGATATTGCAGGTAGAGTGCTCAATGCCATGGAATACACCAATGCAAGCTGAATTCAGTAACCTACCTAGTACCCTTTACAGTGGAACAGCCATTGAATTGGTTTTGTTCTGCAAACGCTAATGCTCCACTGTGTAGAAAAGTAGATGTTACTGAAAGTAACATCTTGAGCTTAGTAGGCACACTCATTAAATTGGTTGCAGACTACTCTAAATCATATGCTGTGTATAATAATAAGGTTAACTTCATGTTAGCACATACTTGTTTTCTGCAAATTTGAACTATACAATCCATTGAGTTGAATGCTTCACTTTCTATTCAATACATTTTGTGATAAGCTAGTGTAGATAACTACTGAAGGTGATCTGGAACTGTATAGATATTGCATGTAGAGTGCTCAATGCCATGGAATACACCAATGCAAGCTGAATTCAGTAACCTACCTAGTACCCTTTACAGTGGAACAGCCATTGAATTGGTTTTGTTCTGCAAACGCTAATGTTCCAGTGTGTAGAAAACGTTATGTTACTGAAAGTAAATTCTTGTGCTTAGTTAGCACACTCATAAAATTGGTTGCAGACTACTCTAAATCATATGCTGTGCATAATAATAAGGTTTACATCATGTTAGCACATACTGGATTTCAGCAAATTTGAACTATACACTCCATTGAGTTGAATGCTTTACATTCTATTCAATACAGTTTGTGATAAGGTAGTGTATATAACTGCTCAAGGTGAACTGGAACTCTATAGATATTGCATGTAGAGTGCTCAATGCCATGGAATTCACCAATGCAAGCTGAATTCAGTAACCTACCTAGTACCCTTTACGCTGGAACAGCCATTGAATTGGTTTTGTTCTGCAAACGCTAATGTTCCACTGTGTAGGAAAGTAGATGTTACTGAAAGTAACATCTTGAGCTTAGTAGGCACACTCATAAAATTGGTTGCAGACTACTCTAAATCATATGGTGAGTATAATATCAAAGTTTACTTCATGTTAGCACATACTTGTTTTCAGCAAATTTGAACTATACACTCCTTTGAGTTGAATGCTTTACTTTCTATTCAGTACATTTTGTGATAAGGTAGTGTACCTACCTACTCAAGGTGATCTGGAAGAGTATAGATATTGCAGGTAGAGTGCTCAATGCCATGGAATACTGAATTCAGTAACTACTTGGTATCCTTTACAGTGGAACAGCCATTGAATTGATTTGGTTCTGCAAACGCTAAAGTTCCAGTGAGTAGAAAACGTTATGTTACTGAAAGTAAATTCTTGTGCTTAGTTAGCGCACTCATAAAACTGGTTGCAGATTACTCTAAATCATATGCTGTGCATAATAATAAGGTTTACATCATGTTAGCACATACTGGATTTCAGCAAATTTGAACTGTACACTCCATTGAGTTGATTGCTTTACATTGTATTCAATACAGTTTGTGATAAGGTAGTGTATATAACTGCTCAAGGTGATCTGGAACTGTATAGATATTGCATGTAGAGTGCTCAATGCCATGGAATTCACCAATGCAAGCTGAATTCAGTAACCTACCTAGTACCCTTTACAGTGGAACAGCCATTGAATTGGTTTTGTTCTGCAAACGCTAATGTTCCAGTGAGTAGAAAACGTTATGTTACTGAAAGTAAATTCTTGTGCTAGTTAGCACACTCATAAGATTGGTTGCAGACTACTCTAAATCATATGCTGTGCATAATAATAAGGTTTACATCATGTTAGCACATACTGGATTATAGCAAATTTGAACTATACACTCCATTGAGTTGAATGCTTTACATTCTATTCAATACAGTTTGTGATAAGGTAGTGTATATAACTGCTCAAGCTGATCTGGAACTTTATAGATATTGCAGGTAGAGTGCTCAATGCCATGGAATACACCAATGCAAGCTGAATTCAGTAACCTACCTAGTACCCTTTACAGTGGAACAGCCATTGAATTGATTTGGTTCTGCAAACGCTAAAGTTCCAGTGAGTAGAAAAAGTTATGTTACTGAAAGTAAATTCTTGTGCTTAGTTAGCACACTCATAAAATTGGTTGCAGACTACTCTAAATCATATGCTGTGCATAATAATAAGGTTTACATCATGTTAGCACATACTGGATTTCAGCAAATTTGAACTGTACACTCCATTGAGTTGAATGCTTTACATTCTATTCAATACAGTTTGTGATAAGGTAGTGTATATAACTGCTCAAGGTGATCTGGAACTCTATAGATATTGCATGTAGAGTGCTCAATGCCATGGAATTCACCAATGCAAGCTGAATTCAGTAACCTATCTAGTACCCTTTACACTGGAACAGCCATTGAATTGGTTTTGTTCTGCAAACGCTAATGTTCCACTGTGTAGAAAAGTAGATGTTACTGAAAGTAACATCTTGAGCTTAGTAGGCACACTCATAAAATTGGTTGCAGACTACTCTAAATCATATGGTGAGTATAATATCAAAGTTTACTTCATGTTAGCACATACTTGTTTTCAGCAAATTTGAACTATGCACTCCTTTGAGTTGAATGCTTTACTTTCTATTCAATACATTTTGTGATAAGCTAGTGTACCTACCTACTCAAGGTGATCTGGAAGAGTATAGATATTGCAGGTAGAGTGCTCAATGCCATGGAATACACCAATGCAAGCTGAATTCAGTAACCTACCTAGTACCCTTTACAGTGGAACAGCCATTGAATTGGTTTTGTTCTGCAAACGCTAATGTTCCACTGTGTAGAAAAGTAGATGTTACTGAAAGTAACATCTTGAGCTTAGTAGGCACACTCATTAAATTGGTTGCAGACTACTCTAAATCATATGGTGAGTATAATATCAAAGTTTACTTCATGTTAGCACATACTTGTTTTCAGCAAATTTGAACTATACACTCCTTTGAGTTGAATGCTTTACTTTCTATTCAATACATTTTGTGATAAGCTAGTGTACCTACCTACTCAAGGTGATCTGGAAGAGTATAGATATTGCAGGTAGAGTGCTCAATGCCATGGAATACACCAATGCAAGCTGAATTCAGTAACTACTTGGTATCCTTTACAGTGGAACAGCCATTGAATTGATTTGGTTCTGCAAACGCTAAAGTTCCAGTGAGTAGAAAACGTTATGATACTGAAAGTAAATTCTTGTGCTTAGTTAGCACACTCATAAAATTGGTTGCAGACTACTCTAAATCATATGCTGTACATAATAATAAGGTTTACATCATGTTAGCACATACTGGATTTCAGCAAATTTGAACTGTACACTCCATTGAGTTGAATGCTTTACATTCTATTCAATACAGTTTGTGATAAGGTAGTGCATATAATTGCTCAAGGTGATCTGGAACTCTATAGATATTGCATGTAGAGTGCTCAATGCCATGGAATTCACCAATGCAAGCTGAATTCAGTAACCTACCTAGTACCCTTTACACTGGAACAGCCATTGAATTGGTTTTGTTCTGCAAACGCTAATGTTCCACTGTGTAGAAAAGTAGATGTTACTGAAAGTAACATCTTGAGCTTAGTAGGCACACTCATAAAATTGGTTGCAGACTACTCTAAATCATATGGTGAGTATAATATCAAAGTTTACTTCATGTTAGCACATACTTGTTTTCAGCAAATTTGAAATATACACTCCTTTGAGTTGAATGCTTTACTTTCTATTCAATACATTTTGTGATAAGCTAGTGTACCTACCTACTCAAGGTGATCTGGAAGAGTATAGATATTGCAGGTAGAGTGCTCAATGCCATGGAATACACCAATGCAAGCTGAATTCAGTAACCTACCTAGTACCCTTTACACTGGAACAGCCATTGAATTGGTTTTGTCTGCAAACGCTAATGTTCCACTGTGTAGAAAAGTAGATGTTACTGAAAGTAACATCTTGAGCTTAGTAGGCACACTCATAAAATTGGTTGCAGACTACTCTAAATCATATGCTGTGTATAATAATAAGGTTAACTTCATGTTAGCACATACTTGTTTTCTGCAAATTTGAACTATACAATCCATTGAGTTGAATGCTTCACTTTCTATTCAATACAGTTTGTGATAAGGTAGTGTATATAAGTGCTCAAGCTGATCTGGAACTTTATAGATATTGCATGTAGAGTGCTCAATGCCATGGAATACACCAATGCAAGCTGAATTCAGTAACCTACCTAGTACCCTTTACAGTGGAACAGCCATTGAATTGATTTGGTTCTGCAAACGCTAAAGTTCCAGTGAGTAGAAAACGTTATGTTACTGAAAGTAAATTCTTGTGCTTAGTTAGCACACTCATAAAATTGGTTGCAGACTACTCTAAATCATATGCTGTGCATAATAATAAGGTTTACATCATGTTAGCACATACTGGATTTCAGCAAATTTGAACTGTACACTCCATTGAGTTGAATGCTTTACATTCTATTCAATACAATTTGTGATAAGGTAGTGTATATAACTGCTCAAGGTGATCTGGAACTCTATAGATATTGCATGTAGAGTGCTCAATGCCATGGAATTCACCAATGCAAGCTGAATTCAGTAACCTACCTAGTACCCTTTACACTGGAACAGCCATTGAATTGGTTTTGTTCTGCAAACGCTAATGTTCCACTGTGTAGAAAAGTAGATGTTACTGAAAGTAACATCTTGAGCTTAGTAGGCACACTCATAAAATTGGTTGCAGACTACTCTAAATCATATGGTGAGTATAATATCAAAGTTTACTTCATGTTAGCACATACTTGTTTTCAGCAAATTTGAACTATACACTCCTTTGACTTGAATGCTTTACTTTCTATTCAATACATTTTGTGATAAGCTAGTGTACCTACCTACTCAAGGTGATCTGGAAGAGTATAGATATTGCAGGTAGAGTGCTCAATGCCATGGAATACACCAATGCAAGCTGAATTCAGTAACTACTTGGTATCCTTTACAGTGGAACAGCCATTGAATTGATTTGGTTCTGCAAACGCTAAAGTTCCAGTGAGTAGAAAACGTTATGTTACTGAAAGTAAATTCTTGTGCTTAGTTAGCACACTCATAAAATTGGTTGCAGACTACTCTGAATCATATGCTGTGCATAATAATAAGGTTTACATCATGTTAGCACATACTGGATTTCAGCAAATTTGAACTGTACACTCCATTGAGTTGAATGCTTTACATTCTATTCAATACAGTTTGTGATAAGGTAGTGTATATAACTGCTCAAGGTGATCTGGAACTGTATAGATATTGCATGTAAAGTGCTCAATGCCATGGAATTCACCAATGCAAGCTGAATTCAGTAACCTACCTAGTACCCTTTACACTGGAACAGCCATTGAATTGGTTTTGTTCTGCAAACGCTAATGTTCCACTGTGTAGAAAAGTAGATGTTACTGAAAGTAACATCTTGAGCTTAGTAGGCACACTCATAAAATTGGTTGCAGACTACTCTAAATCATATGCTGTGTATAATAATAAGGTTAACTTCATGTTAGCACATACTTGTTTTCTGCAAATTTGAACTATACAATCCATTGAGTTGAATGCTTCACTTTCTATTCAATACATTTTGTGATAAGCTAGTGTAGATAACTACTGAAGGTGATCTGGAACTGTATAGATATTGCATGTAGAGTGCTCAATGCCATGGAATTCACCAATGCAAGCTGAATTCAGTAACCTACCTAGTACACTTTACACTGGAACAGCCATTGAATTGGTTTTGTTCTGCAAACGCTAATGTTCCACTGTGTAGAAAAGTAGATGTTACTGAAAGTAACATCTTGAGCTTAGTAGGCACACTCATAAAATTGGTTGCAGACTACTCTAAATCATATGGTGAGTATAATATCAAAGTTTACTTCATGTTAGCACATACTTGTTTTCAGCAAATTTGAACTATACACTCCTTTGAGTTGAATGCTTTACTTTCTATTCAATACATTTTATGATAAGCTAGTGTACCTACCTACTCAAGGTGATCTGGAAGAGTATAGATATTGCAGGTAGAGTGCTCAGTGCCATGGAATACACCAATGCAAGCTGAATTCAGTAACTACTTGGTATCCTTTACAGTGGAACAGCCATTGAATTGATTTGGTTCTGCAAACGCTAAAGTTCCAGTGAGTAGAAAACGTTATGTTACTGAAAGTAAATTCTTGTGCTTAGTTAGCACACTCATAAAATTGGTTGCAGACTACTCTAAATCATATGCTGTACATAATAATAAGGTTTACATCATGTTAGCACATACTGGATTTCAGCAAATTTGAACTGTACACTCCATTGAGTTGAATGCTTTACATTCTATTCAATACAGTTTGTGATAAGGTAGTGTATATAACTGCTCAAGGTGATCTGGAACTCTATAGATATTGCATGTAGAGTGCTCAATGCCATGGAGTTCACCAATGCAAGCTGAATTCAGTAACCTACCTAGTACCCTTTACACTGGAACAGCCATTGAATTGGTTTTGTTCTGCAAACGCTAATGTTCCACTGTGTAGAAAAGTAGATGTTACTGAAAGTAACATCTTGAGCTTAGTAGGCACACTCATAAAATTGGTTGCAGACTACTCTAAATCATATGCTGTGTATAATAATAAGGTTAACTTCATGTTAGCACATACTTGTTTTCTGCAAATTTGAACTATACAATCCATTGAGTTGAATGCTTCACTTTCTATTCAATACATTTTGTGATAAGCTAGTGTAGATAACTACTGAAGGTGATCTGGAACTGTATAGATATTGCATGTAGAGTGCTCAATGCCATGGAATTCACCAATGCAAGCTGAATTCAGTAACCTACCTAGTACACTTTACACTGGAACAGCCATTGAATTGGTTTTGTTCTGCAAACGCTAATGTTCCACTGTGTAGAAAAGTAGATGTTACTGAAAGTAACATCTTGAGCTTAGTAGGCACACTCATAAAATTGGTTGCAGACTACTCTAAATCATATGGTGAGTATAATATCAAAGTTTACTTCATGTTAGCACATACTTGTTTTCAGCAAATTTGAACTATACACTCCTTTGAGTTGAATGCTTTACTTTCTATTCAATACATTTTGTGATAAGCTAGTGTACCTACCTACTCAAGGTGATCTGGAAGAGTATAGATATTGCAGGTAGAGTGCTCAGTGCCATGGAATACACCAATGCAAGCTGAATTCAGTAACTACTTGGTATCCTTTACAGTGGAACAGCCATTGAATTGATTTGGTTCTGCAAACGCTAAAGTTCCAGTGAGTAGAAAACGTTATGTTACTGAAAGTAAATTCTTGTGCTTAGTTAGCACACTCATAAAATTGGTTGCAGACTACTCTAAATCATATGCTGTACATAATAATAAGGTTTACATCATGTTAGCACATACTGGATTTCAGCAAATTTGAACTGTACACTCCATTGAGTTGAATGCTTTACATTCTATTCAATACAGTTTGTGATAAGGTAGTGTATATAACTGCTCAAGGTGATCTGGAACTCTATAGATATTGCATGTAGAGTGCTCAATGCCATGGAGTTCACCAATGCAAGCTGAATTCAGTAACCTACCTAGTACCCTTTACACTGGAACAGCCATTGAATTGGTTTTGTTCTGCAAACGCTAATGTTCCACTGTGTAGAAAAGTAGATGTTACTGAAAGTAACATCTTGAGCTTAGTAGGCACACTCATAAAATTGGTTGCAGACTACTCTAAATCATATGGTGAGTATAATATCAAAGTTTACTTCATGTTAGCACATACTTGTTTTCAGCAAATTTGAACTATACACTCCTTTGAGTTGAATGCTTTACTTTCTATTCAATACATTTTGTGATAAGCTAGTGTACCTACCTACTCAAGGTGATCTGGAAGAGTATAGATATTGCAGGTAGAGTGCTCAATGCCATGGAATACACCAATGCAAGCTGAATTCAGTAACTACTTGGTATCCTTTACAGTGGAACAGCCATTGAATTGATTCGGTTCTGCAAACGCTAAAGTTCCAGTGAGTAGAAAACGTTATGTTACTGAAAGTAAATTCTTGTGCTTAGTTAGCACACTCATAAAATTGGTTGCAGACTACTCTAAATCATATGCTGTGCATAATAATAAGGTTTACATCATGTTAGCACATACTGGATTTCAGCAAATTTGAACTGTACACTCCATTGAGTTGAATGCTTTACATTCTATTCAATACAGTTTGTGATAAGGTAGTGTATATAACTGCTCAAGGTGATCTGGAACTGTATAGATATTGCATGTAAAGTGCTCAATGCCATGGAATTCACCAATGCAAGCTGAATTCAGTAACCTACCTAGTACCCTTTACACTGGAACAGCCATTGAATTGGTTTTGTTCTGCAAACGCTAATGTTCCACTGTGTAGAAAAGTAGATGTTACTGAAAGTAACATCTTGAGCTTAGTAGGCACACTCATAAAATTGGTTGCAGACTACTCTAAATCATATGCTGTGTATAATAATAAGGTTAACTTCATGTTAGCACATACTTGTTTTCTGCAAATTTGAACTATACAATCCATTGAGTTGAATGCTTCACTTTCTATTCAATACATTTTGTGATAAGCTAGTGTAGATAACTACTGAAGGTGATCTGGAACTGTATAGATATTGCATGTAGAGTGCTCAATGCCATGGAATTCACCAATGCAAGCTGAATTCAGTAACCTACCTAGTACACTTTACACTGGAACAGCCATTGAATTGGTTTTGTTCTGCAAACGCTAATGTTCCACTGTGTAGAAAAGTAGATGTTACTGAAAGTAACATCTTGAGCTTAGTAGGCACACTCATAAAATTGGTTGCAGACTACTCTAAATCATATGGTGAGTATAATATCAAAGTTTACTTCATGTTAGCACATACTTGTTTTCAGCAAATTTGAACTATACTCTCCTTTGAGTTGAATGCTTTACTTTCTATTCAATACATTTTGTGATAAGCTAGTGTACCTACCTACTCAAGGTGATCTGGAAGAGTATAGATATTGCAGGTAGAGTGCTGAATGCCATGGAATACACCAATGCAAGCTGAATTCAGTAACTACTTGGTATTCTTTACAGTGGAACAGCCATTGAATTGATTTGGTTCTGCAAACGCTAAAGTTCCAGTGAGTAGAAAACGTTATGTTACTGAAAGTAAATTCTTGTGCTTAGTTAGCACACTCATAAAATTGGTTGCAGACTACTCTAAATCATATGCTGTACATAATAATAAGGTTTACATCATGTTAGCACATACTGGATTTCAGCAAATTTGAACTGTACACTCCATTGAGTTGAATGCTTTACATTCTATTCAATACAGTTTGTGATAAGGTAGTGTATATAACTGCTCAAGGTGATCTGGAACTCTATAGATATTGCATGTAGAGTGCTCAATGCCATGGAGTTCACCAATGCAAGCTGAATTCAGTAACCTACCTAGTACCCTTTACACTGGAACAGCCATTGAATTGGTTTTGTTCTGCAAACGCTAATGTTCCACTGTGTAGAAAAGTAGATGTTACTGAAAGTAACATCTTGAGCTTAGTAGGCACACTCATAAAATTGGTTGCAGACTACTCTAAATCATATGGTGAGTATAATATCAAAGTTTACTTCATGTTAGCACATACTTGTTTTCAGCAAATTTGAACTATACACTCCTTTGAGTTGAATGCTTTACTTTCTATTCAATACATTTTGTGATAAGCTAGTGTACCTACCTACTCAAGGTGATCTGGAAGAGTATAGATATTGCAGGTAGAGTGCTCAATGCCATGGAATACACCAATGCAAGCTGAATTCAGTAACTACTTGGTATCCTTTACAGTGGAACAGCCATTGAATTGGTTTTGTTCTGCAAACGCTAATGTTCCAGTGAGTAGAAAACGTTATGTTACTGAAAGTAAATTCTTGTGCTTAGTTAGCACACTCATAAAATTGGTTGCAGACTACTCTAAATCATATGCTGTGCATAATAATAAGGTTTACATCATGTTAGCACATACTGGATTATAGCAAATTTGAACTATACACTCCATTGAGTTGAATGCTTTACATTCTATTCAATACAGTTTGTGATAAGGTAGTGTATATAACTGCTCAAGCTGATCTGGAACTTTATAGATATTGCAGGTAGAGTGCTCAATGCCATGGAATACACCAATGCAAGCTGAATTCAGTAACCTACCTAGTACCCTTTACAGTGGAACCGCCATTGAATTGATTTGGTTCTGCAAACGCTAAAGTTCCAGTGAGTAGAAAACGTTATGTTACTGAAAGTAAATTCTTGTGCTTAGTTAGCACACTCATAAAATTGGTTGCAGACTACTCTAAATCATATGCTGTGCATAATAATAAGGTTTACATCATGTTAGCACATACTGGATTTCAGCAAATTTGAACTGTACACTCCATTGAGTTGAATGCTTTACATTCTATTCAATACAATTTGTGATAAGGTAGTGTATATAACTGCTCAAGGTGATCTGGAACTCTATAGATATTGCATGTAGAGTGCTCAATGCCATGGAATTCACCAATGCAAGCTGAATTCAGTAACCTACCTAGTACCCTTTACACTGGAACAGCCATTGAATTGGTTTTGTTCTGCAAACGCTAATGTTCCACTGTGTAGAAAAGTAGATGTTACTGAAAGTAACATCTTGAGCTTAGTAGGCACTCTCATAAAATTGGTTGAAGACTACTCTAAATCATATGGTGAGTATAATATCAAAGTTTACTTCATGTTAGCACATACTTGTTTTCAGCAACTTTGAACTATACACTCCTTTGAGTTGAATGCTTTACTTTCTATTCAATACATTTTGTGATAAGCTAGTGTACCTACCTACTCAAGGTGATCTGGAAGAGTATAGATATTGCAGGTAGAGTGCTCAATGCCATGGAATACACCAATGCAAGCTGAATTCAGTAACTACTTGGTATCCTTTACAGTGGAACAGCCATTGAATTGATTTGGTTCTGCAAACGCTAATGTTCCACTGTGTAGAAAACGTTATGTTACTGAAAGTAACATCTTGAGCTTAGTAGGCACACTCATAAAATTGGTTGCAGACTACTCTAAATCATATGCTGTGTATAATAATAAGGTTAACTTCATGTTAGCACATACTTGTTTTCTGCAAATTTGAACTATACAATCCATTGAGTTGAATGCTTCACTTTCTATTCAATACATTTTGTGATAAGCTAGTGTAGATAACTACTGAAGGTGATCTGGAACTGTATAGATATTGCATGTAGAGTGCTCAATGCCATGGAATTCACCAATGCAAGCTGAATTCAGTAACCTACCTAGTACACTTTACACTGGAACAGCCATTGAATTGGTTTTGTTCTGCAAACGCTAATGTTCCACTGTGTAGAAAAGTAGATGTTACTGAAAGTAACATCTTGAACTTAGTAGGCACACTCATAAAATTGGTTGCAGACTACTGTAAATCATATGGTGAGTATAATATCAAAGTTTACTTCATGTTAGCACATACTTGTTTTCAGCAAATTTGAACTATACACTCCTTTGAGTTGAATGCTTTACTTTCTATTCAATACATTTTATGATAAGCTAGTGTACCTACCTACTCAAGGTGATCTGGAAGAGTATAGATATTGCAGGTAGAGTGCTCAATGCCATGGAATACACCAATGCAAGCTGAATTCAGTAACTACTTGGTATCCTTTACAGTGGAACAGCCATTGAATTGATTTGGTTCTGCAAACGCTAAAGTTCCAGTGAGTAGAAAACGTTATGTTACTGAAAGTAAATTCTTGTGCTTAGTTAGCACACTCATAAAATTGGTTGCAGACTACTCTAAATCATATGCTGTGCATAATAATAAGGTTTACATCATGTTAGCACATACTGGATTTCAGCAAATTTGAACTGTACACTCCATTGAGTTGAATGCTTTACATTCTATTCAATACATTTTATGATAAGCTAGTGTACCTACCTACTCAAGGTGATCTGGAAGAGTATAGATATTGCAGGTAGAGTGCTCAATGCCATGGAATACACCAATGCAAGCTGAATTCAGTAACTACTTGGTATCCTTTACAGTGGAACAGCCATTGAATTGATTTGGTTCTGCAAACGCTAAAGTTCCAGTGAGTAGAAAACGTTATGTTACTGAAAGTAAATTCTTGTGCTTAGTTAGCACACTCATAAAATTGGTTGCAGACTACTCTAAATCATATGCTGTGCATAATAATAAGGTTTACATCATGTTAGCACATACTGGATTTCAGCAAATTTGAACTGTACACTCCATTGAGTTGAATGCTTTACATTCTATTCAATACATTTTGTGATAAGGTAGTGTATATAACTGCTCAAGGTGATCTGGAACTGTATAGATATTGCATGTAGAGTGCTCAATGCCATGGAATACACCAATGCAAGCTGAATTCAGTAACTACTTGGTATCCTTTACAGTGGAACAGCCATTGAATTGGTTTTGTTCTGCAAACGCTAATGTTCCAGTGAGTAGAAAACGTTATGTTACTGAAAGTAAATTCTTGTGCTTAGTTAGCACACTCATAAAATTGGTTGCAGACTACTCTAAATCATATGCTGTGCATAATAATAAGGTTTACATCATGTTAGCACATACTGGATTTCAGCAAATTTGAACTGTACACTCCATTGAGTTGAATGCTTTACATTCTATTCAATACAGTTTGTGATAAGGTAGTGTATATAACTGCTCAAGCTGATCTGGAACTTTATAGATATTGCAGGTAGAGTGCTCAATGCCATGGAATACACCAATGCAAGCTGAATTCAGTAACCTACCTAGTACCCTTTACAGTGGAACAGCCATTGAATTGATTTGGTTCTGCAAACGCTAAAGTTCCAGTGAGTAGAAAACGTTATGTTACTGAAAGTAAATTCTTGTGCTTAGTTAGCACACTCATAAAATTGGTTGCAGACTACTCTAAATCATATGCTGTGCATAATAATAAGGTTTACATCATGTTAGCACATACTGGATTTCAGCAAATTTGAACTGTACACTCCATTGAGTTGAATGCTTTACATTCTATTCAATACAATTTGTGATAAGGTAGTGTATATAACTGCTCAAGGTGATCTGGAACTCTATAGATATTGCATGTAGAGTGCTCAATGCCATGGAATTCACCAATGCAAGCTGAATTCAGTAACCTACCTAGTACCCTTTACACTGGAACAGCCATTGAATTGGTTTTGTTCTGCAAACGCTAATGTTCCACTGTGTAGAAAAGTAGATGTTACTGAAAGTAACATCTTGAGCTTAGTAGGCACTCTCATAAAATTGGTTGAAGACTACTCTAAATCATATGGTGAGTATAATATCAAAGTTTACTTCATGTTAGCACATACTTGTTTTCAGCAAATTTGAACTATACACTCCTTTGAGTTGAATGCTTTACTTTCTATTCAATACATTTTGTGATAAGCTAGTGTACCTACCTACTCAAGGTGATCTGGAAGAGCATAGATATTGCAGGTAGAGTGCTCAATGCCATGGAATACACCAATGCAAGCTGAATTCAGTAACTACTTGGTATCCTTTACAGTGGAACAGCCATTGAATTGATTTGGTTCTGCAAACGCTAATGTTCCACTGTGTAGAAAACGTTATGTTACTGAAAGTAACATCTTGAGCTTAGTAGGCACACTCATAAAATTGGTTGCAGACTACTCTAAATCATATGCTGTGTATAATAATAAGGTTAACTTCATGTTAGCACATACTTGTTTTCTGCAAATTTGAACTATACAATCCATTGAGTTGAATGCTTCACTTTCTATTCAATACATTTTGTGATAAGCTAGTGTAGATAACTACTGAAGGTGATCTGGAACTGTATAGATATTGCATGTAGAGTGCTCAATGCCATGGAATTCACCAATGCAAGCTGAATTCAGTAACCTACCTAGTACACTTTACACTGGAACAGCCATTGAATTGGTTTTGTTCTGCAAACGCTAATGTTCCACTGTGTAGAAAAGTAGATGTTACTGAAAGTAACATCTTGAAATTAGTAGGCACACTCATAAAATTGGTTGCAGACTACTGTAAATCATATGGTGAGTATAATATCAAAGTTTACTTCATGTTAGCACATACTTGTTTTCAGCAAATTTGAACTATACACTCCTTTGAGTTGAATGCTTTACTTTCTATTCAATACATTTTATGATAAGCTAGTGTACCTACCTACTCAAGGTGATCTGGAAGAGTATAGATATTGCAGGTAGAGTGCTCAATGCCATGGAATACACCAATGCAAGCTGAATTCAGTAACTACTTGGTATCCTTTACAGTGGAACAGCCATTGAATTGATTTGGTTCTGCAAACGCTAAAGTTCCAGTGAGTAGAAAACGTTATGTTACTGAAAGTAAATTCTTGTGCTTAGTTAGCACACTCATAAAATTGGTTGCAGACTACTCTAAATCATATGCTGTGCATAATAATAAGGTTTACATCATGTTAGCACATACTGGATTTCAGCAAATTTGAACTGTACACTCCATTGAGTTGAATGCTTTACATTCTATTCAATACAGTTTGTGATAAGGTAGTGTATATAACTGCTCAAGGTGATCTGGAACTGTATAGATATTGCATGTAGAGTGCTCAATGCCATGGAATTCACCAATGCAAGCTGAATTCAGTAACCTACCTAGTACCGTTTACACTGGAACAGCCATTGAATTGGTTTTGTTCTGCAAACGCTAATGTTCCACTGTGTAGAAAAGTAGATGTTACTGAAAGTAACATCTTGAGCTTAGTAGGCACACTCATAAAATTGGTTGCAGACTACTCTAAATCATATGCTGTGTATAATAATAAGGTTAACTTCATGTTAGCACATACTTGTTTTCTGCAAATTTGAACTATACAATCCATTGAGTTGAATGCTTCACTTTCTATTCAATACATTTTGTGATAAGCTAGTGTAGATAACTACTGAAGGTGATCTGGAACTGTATAGATATTGCATGTAGAGTGCTCAATGCCATGGAATTCACCAATGCAACCTGAATTCAGTAACCTACCTAGCACCCTTTACAGTGGAACAGCCATTGAATTGGTTTTGTTCTGCAATCGCTAATGTTCCAATGAGTAGAAAACGTTATGTTACTGAAAGTAAATTCTTGTGCTTAGTTAGCACACTCATAAAATTGGTTGCAGACTACTCTAAATCATATGCTGTACATAATAATAAGGTTTACATCATGTTAGCACATACTGGATTTCAGCAAATTTGAACTGTACACTCCATTGAGTTGAATGCTTTACATTCTATTCAATACAGTTTGTGATAAGGTAGTGTATATAACTGCTCAAGGTGATCTGGAACTCTATAGATATTGCATGTAGAGTGCTCAATGCCATGGAATTCACCAATGCAAGCTGAATTCAGTAACCTACCTAGTACCCTTTACACTGGAACAGCCATTGAATTGGTTTTGTTCTGCAAACGCTAATGTTCCACTGTGTAGAAAAGTAGATGTTACTGAAAGTAACATCTTGAGCTTAGTAGGCACACTCATAAAATTGGTTGCAGACTACTCTAAATCATATGGTGAGTATAATATCAAAGTTTACTTCATGTTAGCACATACTTGTTTTCAGCAAATTTGAACTATACACTCCTTTGAGTTGAATGCTTTACTTTCTATTCAATACATTTTGTGATAAGCTAGTGGACCTACCTACTCAAGGTGATCTGGAAGAGTATAGATATTGCAGGTAGAGTGCTCAATGCCATGGAATACACCAATGCAAGCTGAATTCAGTAACTACTTGGTATCCTTTACAGTGGAACAGCCATTGAATTGATTTGGTTCTGCAAACGCTAAAGTTCCAGTGAGTAGAAAACGTTATGTTACTGAAAGTAAATTCTTGTGCTTAGTTAGCACACTCATAAAATTGGTTGCAGACTACTCTAAATCATATGCTGTGCATAATAATAAGGTTTACATCATGTTAGCACATACTGGATTTCAGAAAATTTGAACTATACACTCCATTGAGTTGAATGCTTTACATTCTATTCAATACAGTTTGTGATAAGGTGATCTGGAACTGTATAGATATTGCATGTAGAGTGCTCAATGCCATGGAATTCACCAATGCAAGCTGAATTCAGTAACCTACCTAGTACCGTTTACACTGGAACAGCCATTGAATTGGTTTTGTTCTGCAAACGCTAATGTTCCACTGTGTAGAAAAGTAGATGTTACTGAAAGTAACATCTTGAGCTTAGTAGGCACACTCATAAAATTGGTTGCAGACTACTCTAAATCATATGCTGTGTATAATAATAAGGTTAACTTCATGTTAGCACATACTTGTTTTCTGCAAATTTGAACTATACAATCCATTGAGTTGAATGCTTCACTTTCTATTCAATACATTTTGTGATAAGCTAGTGTAGATAACTACTGAAGGTGATCTGGAACTGTATAGATATTGCATGTAGAGTGCTCAATGCCATGGAATTCACCAATGCAACCTGAATTCAGTAACCTACCTAGCACCCTTTACAGTGGAACAGCCATTGAATTGGTTTTGTTCTGCAATCGCTAATGTTCCAATGAGTAGAAAACGTTATGTTACTGAAAGTAAATTCTTGTGCTTAGTTAGCACACTCATAAAATTGGTTGCAGACTACTCTAAATCAGATGGTGAGTATAATATCAAAGTTTACTTCATGTTAGCACATACTTGTTTTCAGCAAATTTGAACGATAGACTCCTTTGAGTTGAATGCTTTACTTTCTATTCAATACATTTTGTGATAAGCTAGTGTACCTACCTACTCAAGGTGATCTGGAAGAGTATAGATATTGCAGGTAGAGTGCTCAATGCCATGGAATACACCAATGCAAGCTGAATTCAGTAACTACTTGGTATTCTTTACAGTGGAACAGCCATTGAATTGATTTGGTTCTGCAAACGCTAAAGTTCCAGTGAGTAGAAAACGTTATGTTACTGAAAGTAAATTCTTGTGCTTAGTTAGCACACTCATAAAATTGGTTGCAGAATACTCTAAATCATATGGTGAGTATAATATCAAAGTTTACTTCATGTTAGCACATACTTGTTTTCAGCAAATTTGAACTATACACTCCATTGAGTTGAATGCTTTACTTTCTATTGAATACAGTTTGTGATAATGTAGTGTATATAACTGCTCAAGGTGATCTGGAACTCTATAGATATTGCATGTAGAGTGCTCAATGCCATGGAATTCACCAATGCAAGCTGAATTCAGTAACCTACCTAGTACCCTTTACACTGGAACAGCCATTGAATTGGTTTTGTTCTGCAAACGCTAATGTTCCACTGTGTAGAAAAGTAGATGTTACTGAAAGTAACATCTTGAGCTTAGTAGGCACACTCATAAAATTGGTTGCAGACTACTCTAAATCATATGGTGAGTATAATATCAAAGTTTACTTCATGTTAGCACATACTTGTTTTCAACAAATTTGAACTATACACTCCTTTGAGTTGAATGCTTTACTTTCTATTCAATACATTTTGTGATAAGCTAGTGTACCTACCTACTCAAGGTGATCTGGAAGAGCATAGATATTGCAGGTAGAGTGCTCAATGCCATGGAATACACCAATGCAAGCTGAATTCAGTAACTACTTGGTATCCTTTACAGTGGAACAGCCATTGAATTGATTTGGTTCTGCAAACGCTAATGTTCCACTGTGTAGAAAACGTTATGTTACTGAAAGTAACATCTTGAGCTTAGTAGGCACACTCATAAAATTGGTTGCAGACTACTCTAAATCATATGCTGTGTATAATAATAAGGTTAACTTCATGTTAGCACATACTTGTTTTCTGCAAATTTGAACTATACAATCCATTGAGTTGAATGCTTCACTTTCTATTCAATACATTTTGTGATAAGCTAGTGTAGATAACTACTGAAGGTGATCTGGAACTGTATAGATATTGCATGTAGAGTGCTCAATGCCATGGAATTCACCAATGCAAGCTGAATTCAGTAACCTACCTAGTACACTTTACACTGGAACAGCCATTGAATTGGTTTTGTTCTGCAAACGCTAATGTTCCACTGTGTAGAAAAGTAGATGTTACTGAAAGTAACATCTTGAACTTAGTAGGCACACTCATAAAATTGGTTGCAGACTACTGTAAATCATATGGTGAGTATAATATCAAAGTTTACTTCATGTTAGCACATACTTGTTTTCAGCAAATTTGAACTATACACTCCTTTGAGTTGAATGCTTTACTTTCTATTCAATACATTTTATGATAAGCTAGTGTACCTACCTACTCAAGGTGATCTGGAAGAGTATAGATATTGCAGGTAGAGTGCTCAATGCCATGGAATACACCAATGCAAGCTGAATTCAGTAACTACTTGGTATCCTTTACAGTGGAACAGCCATTGAATTGATTTGGTTCTGCAAACGCTAAAGTTCCAGTGAGTAGAAAACGTTATGTTACTGAAAGTAAATTCTTGTGCTTAGTTAGCACACTCATAAAATTGGTTGCAGACTACTCTAAATCATATGCTGTGCATAATAATAAGGTTTACATCATGTTAGCACATACTGGATTTCAGCAAATTTGAACTGTACACTCCATTGAGTTGAATGCTTTACATTCTATTCAATACAGTTTGTGATAAGGTAGTGTATATAACTGCTCAAGGTGATCTGGAACTGTATAGATATTGCATGTAGAGTGCTCAATGCCATGGAATTCACCAATGCAAGCTGAATTCAGTAACCTACCTAGTACCGTTTACACTGGAACAGCCATTGAATTGGTTTTGTTCTGCAAACGCTAATGTTCCACTGTGTAGAAAAGTAGATGTTACTGAAAGTAACATCTTGAGCTTAGTAGGCACACTCATAAAATTGGTTGCAGACTACTCTAAATCATATGCTGTGTATAATAATAAGGTTAACTTCATGTTAGCACATACTTGTTTTCTGCAAATTTGAACTATACAATCCATTGAGTTGAATGCTTCACTTTCTATTCAATACATTTTGTGATAAGCTAGTGTAGATAACTACTGAAGGTGATCTGGAACTGTATAGATATTGCATGTAGAGTGCTCAATGCCATGGAATTCACCAATGCAACCTGAATTCAGTAACCTACCTAGCACCCTTTACAGTGGAACAGCCATTGAATTGGTTTTGTTCTGCAATCGCTAATGTTCCAATGAGTAGAAAACGTTATGTTACTGAAAGTAAATTCTTGTGCTTAGTTAGCACACTCATAAAATTGGTTGCAGACTACTCTAAATCATATGCTGTACATAATAATAAGGTTTACATCATGTTAGCACATACTGGATTTCAGCAAATTTGAACTGTACACTCCATTGAGTTGAATGCTTTACATTCTATTCAATACAGTTTGTGATAAGGTAGTGTATATAACTGCTCAAGGTGATCTGGAACTCTATAGATATTGCATGTAGAGTGCTCAATGCCATGGAATTCACCAATGCAAGCTGAATTCAGTAACCTACCTAGTACCCTTTACACTGGAACAGCCATTGAATTGGTTTTGTTCTGCAAACGCTAATGTTCCACTGTGTAGAAAAGTAGATGTTACTGAAAGTAACATCTTGAGCTTAGTAGGCACACTCATAAAATTGGTTGCAGACTACTCTAAATCATATGGTGAGTATAATATCAAAGTTTACTTCATGTTAGCACATACTTGTTTTCAGCAAATTTGAACTATACACTCCTTTGAGTTGAATGTTTTACTTTCTATTCAATACATTTTGTGATAAGCTAGTGAACCTACCTACTCAAGGTGATCTGGAAGAGTATAGATATTGCAGGTAGAGTGCTCAATGCCATGGAATACACCAATGCAAGCTGAATTCAGTAACTACTTGGTATCCTTTACAGTGGAACAGCCATTGAATTGATTTGGTTCTGCAAACGCTAAAGTTCCAGTGAGTAGAAAACGTTATGTTACTGAAAGTAAATTCTTGTGCTTAGTTAGCACACTCATAAAATTGGTTGCAGACTACTCTAAATCATATGCTGTGCATAATAATAAGGTTTACATCATGTTAGCACATACTGGATTTCAGAAAATTTGAACTATACACTCCATTGAGTTGAATGCTTTACATTCTATTCAATACAGTTTGTGATAAGGTGATCTGGAACTGTATAGATATTGCATGTAGAGTGCTCAATGCCATGGAATTCACCAATGCAAGCTGAATTCAGTAACCTACCTAGTACCGTTTACACTGGAACAGCCATTGAATTGGTTTTGTTCTGCAAACGCTAATGTTCCACTGTGTAGAAAAGTAGATGTTACTGAAAGTAACATCTTGAGCTTAGTAGGCACACTCATAAAATTGGTTGCAGACTACTCTAAATCATATGCTGTGTATAATAATAAGGTTAACTTCATGTTAGCACATACTTGTTTTCTGCAAATTTGAACTATACAATCCATTGAGTTGAATGCTTCACTTTCTATTCAATACATTTTGTGATAAGCTAGTGTAGATAACTACTGAAGGTGATCTGGAACTGTATAGATATTGCATGTAGAGTGCTCAATGCCATGGAATTCACCAATGCAACCTGAATTCAGTAACCTACCTAGCACCCTTTACAGTGGAACAGCCATTGAATTGGTTTTGTTCTGCAATCGCTAATGTTCCAATGAGTAGAAAACGTTATGTTACTGAAAGTAAATTCTTGTGCTTAGTTAGCACACTCATAAAATTGGTTGCAGACTACTCTAAATCAGATGGTGAGTATAATATCAAAGTTTACTTCATGTTAGCACATACTTGTTTTCAGCAAATTTGAACGATAGACTCCTTTGAGTTGAATGCTTTACTTTCTATTCAATACATTTTGTGATAAGCTAGTGTACCTACCTACTCAAGGTGATCTGGAAGAGTATAGATATTGCAGGTAGAGTGCTGAATGCCATGGAATACACCAATGCAAGCTGAATTCAGTAACTACTTGGTATTCTTTACAGTGGAACAGCCATTGAATTGATTTGGTTCTGCAAACGCTAAAGTTCCAGTGAGTAGAAAACGTTATGTTACTGAAAGTAAATTCTTGTGCTTAGTTAGCACACTCATAAAATTGGTTGCAGAATACTCTAAATCATATGGTGAGTATAATATCAAAGTTTACTTCATGTTAGCACATACTTGTTTTCAGCAAATCTGAACTATACACTCCTTTGAGTTGAATGCTTTACTTTCTATTCAAAACATTTTGTGATAAGCTAGTGTACCTACCTACTCAAGGTGATCTGGAAGAGTATAGATATTGCATGTAGAGTGCTCAATGCCGTGGAATACACCAATGCAACTGAATTCAGTAACCTACTTGGTATCCTTTACAGTGGAACAGCCATTGAATTGATTTGGTTCTGCAAACGCTAATGTTCCAGTGAGTAGAAAACGTTATGTTACTGAAAGTAAATTCTTGTGCTTAGTTAGCACACTCATAAAATTGGTTGCAGACTACTCTAAATCATATGCTGTGCATAATAATATGGTTTACATCATGTTAGCACATACTGGATTTCAGCAAATTTGAACTGTTCACTCCATTGAGTTGAATGCTTTACATTCTATTCAATACATTTTGTGATAAGCTAGTGTACCTACCTACTCAAGGTGATCTGGAAGAGTATAGATATTGCATGTAGAGTGCTCAATGCCGTGGAATACACCAATGCAAGCTGAATTCAGTAACCTACTTGGTATCCTTTACAGTGGAACAGCCATTGAATTGATTTGGTTCTGCAAACGCTAATGTTCCAGTGAGTAGAAAACGTTATGTTACTGAAAGTAAATTCTTGTGCTTAGTTAGCACACTCATAAAATTGGTTGCAGACTACTCTAAATCATATGCTGTGCATAATAATATGGTTTACATCATGTTAGCACATACTTGTTTTCAGCAAATTTGAACTATACACTCCTTTGAGTTGAATGCTTTACATTCTATTCAATACAGTTTGTGATAAGGTAGTGTATATAACTGCTCAAGGTGATCTGGAACTGTATAGATATTGCATGTAGAGTGCTCAATGCCATGGAATTCACCAATGCAAGCTGAATTCAGTAACCTACCTAGTAACCTTTACACTGGAACAGCCATTCAATTGGTTTTGTTCTGCAAACGCTAATGTTCCACTGTGTAGAAAAGTAGATGTTACTGAAAGTAACATCTTGAGCTTAGTAGGCACACTCATAAAATTGATTGCAGACTACTCTAAATCATATGGTGAGTATAATATCAAAGTATACTTCATGTTAGCACATACCTGTTTTCAGCAAATTTGAACTATACACTCCTTTGAGTTGAATGCTTTACTTTCTATTCAATACATTTTGTGATAAGCTAGTGTAGATAACTACTGAAGGTGATCTGGAACTGTATAGATATTGCATGTAGAGTGCTCAATGCCATGGAATTCACCAATGCAACCTGAATTCAGTAACCTACCTAGTACCCTTTACAGTGGAACAGCCATTGAATTGGTTTTGTTCTGCAAACGCTAATGTTCCAGTGAGTAGAAAACGTTATGTTACTGAAAGTAAATTCTTGTGCTTAGTTAGCACACTCATAAAATTGGTTGCAGACTACTCTAAATCATATGCTGTGCATAATAATGTTTACATCATGTTAGCACATACTGGATTTCAGCAAATTTGAACTATACACTCCATTGAGTTGAATGCTTTACATACTATTCAATACAGTTTGTGATAAGGTAGTGTATATAACTGCTCAAGCTGATCTGGAACTTTATAGATGTTGCATGTAGAGTGCTCAATGCCATGGAATACACCAATGCAAGCTGAATTCAGTAACCTACCTAGTACCCTTTACAGTGGAACAGCCATTGAATTGGTTTTGTTCTGCAAACGCTAATGTTCCAGTGAGTAGAAAACGTTATGTTCCTTAAAGGAAATTCTGGTGCTTAGTTAGCACACTCATAAAATTGGTTGCAGAATACTCTAAATCATATGGTGAGTATAATATCAAAGTTTACTTCATGTTAGCACATACTTGTTTTCAGCAAATTTGAACTATACACTCCATTGATTTGAATGCTTTACTTTCTATTGAATACATTTTGTGATAAGCTAGTGTACCTACCTACTCAAGGTAATCTGGAAGAGTATAGATATTGCATGTAGAGTGCTCAATGCCGTGGAATACACCAATGCAAGCTGAATTCAGTAACCTACTTGGTATCCTTTACAGTGGAACAGCCATTGAATTGATTTGGTTCTGCAAACGCTAATGTTCCAGTGAGTTGAAAACTTTATGTTACTGAAATTAAATTCTGGTGCTTAGTTAGCACACTCATAAAATTGGTTGCAGACTACTCTAAATCATATGGTGAGTATAATATCAAAGTTTACTTCATGTTAGCACATACTTGTTTTCAGCAAATTTGAACTATACACTCCTTTGAGTTGAATGCTTTACTTTCTATTGAATACATTTTGTGATAAGCTAGTGTACCTACCTACTCAAGGTAATCTGGAAGAGTATAGATATTGCATGTAGAGTGCTCAATGCCATGGAATACACCAATGCAAGCTGAATTAAGTAACCTACTTGTTACCCTTTACAGTGGAACAGCCATTGAATTGGTTTTGTACTACAAACGCTAATGTTCCAGTGAGTTGAAAACTTTATGTTACTGAAATTAAATTCTTGTGCTTAGTTAGCACACTCATAAAATTGGTTGCAGACTACTCTAAATCATATGGTGAGTATAATATCAAAGTTTACTTCATGTTAGCACATACTTGTTTTCAGCAAATTTGAACTATACACTCCTTTGAGTTGAATGCTTTACTTTCTATTCAATACATTTTGTGATAAGCTAGTGTACCTACCTACTCAAGGTGATCTGGAAGAGTATAGATATTGCAGGTAGAGTGCTCAATGCCATGGAATACACCAATGCAAGCTGAATTCAGTAACTACTTGGTATTCTTTACAGTGGAACAGCCATTGAATTGATTTGGTTCTGCAAACGCTAAAGTTCCAGTGAGTAGAAAACGTTATGTTACTGAAAGTAAATTCTTGTGCTTAGTTAGCACACTCATAAAATTGGTTGCAGACTACTCTAAATCATATGCTGTACATAATAATAAGGTTTACATCATGTTAGCACATACTGGATTTCAGCAAATTTGAACTGTACACTCCATTGAGTTGAATGCTTTACATTCTATTCAATACAGTTTGTGATAAGGTAGTGTATATAACTGCTCAAGGTGATCTGGAACTCTATAGATATTGCATGTAGAGTGCTCAATGCTATGGAATTCACCAATGCAAGCTGAATTCAGTAACCTACCTAGTACCCTTTACACTGGAACAGCCATTGAATTGGTTTTGTTCTGCAAACGCTAATGTTCCACTGTGTAGAAAAGTAGATGTTACTGAAAGTAACATCTTGAGCTTAGTAGGCACACTCATAAAATTGGTTGCAGACTACTCTAAATCATATGGTGAGTATAATATCAAAGTTTACTTCATGTTAGCACATACTTGTTTTCAGCAAATTTGAACTATACACTCCTTTGAGTTGAATGCTTTACTTTCTATTCAATACATTTTGTGATAAGCTAGTGTACCTACCTACTCAAGGTGATCTGGAAGAGTATAGATATTGCAGGTAGAGTGCTCAATGCCATGGAATACACCAATGCAAGCTGAATTCAGTAACTACTTGGTATCCTTTACAGTGGAACAGCCATTGAATTGATTTGGTTCTGACAACGCTAAAGTTCCAGTGAGTAGAAAACGTTATGTTACTGAAAGTAAATTCTTGTGCTTAGTTAGCACACTCATAAAATTGGTTGCAGACTACTCTAAATCATATGTTTTACATAATAATAAGGTTTACATCATGTTAGCACATACTGGATTTCAGCAAATTTGAACTGTACACTCCATTGAGTTGAAAGCTTTACATTCTATTCAATACAGTTTGTGATAAGGTAGTGTATATAACTGCTCAAGGTGATCTGGAACTCTATAGATATTTTATGTAGAGTGCTCAATGCCATGGAAATCACCAATGCATGCTGAATTCAGTAACCTACCTAGTACGCTTTACACTGGAACAGCCATTGAATTGGTTTTGTTCTGCAAAAGCTAATGTTCCACTGTGTAGAAAAGTAGATGTTACTGAAAGTAACATCTTGAGCTTAGTAGGCACACTCATAAAATTGGTTGCAGACTACTCTACATCATATGGTGAGTATAATATCAAAGTTTACTTCATGTTAGCACATACTTGTTTTCAGCAAATCTGAACTATACACTCCTTTGAGTTGAATGCTTTACTTTATATTCAAAACATTTTGTGATAAGCTAGTGTACCTACCTACTCAAGGTGATCTGGAAGAGTATAGATATTGCATGTAGAGTGCTCAATGCCGTGGAATACACCAATGCAAGCTGAATTCAGTAACCTACTTGGTATCCTTTACAGTGGAACAGCCATTGAATTGATTTGGTTCTGCAAACGCTAATGTTCCAGTGAGTAGAAAACGTTATGTTACTGAAAGTAAATTCTTGTGCTTAGTTAGCACACTCATAAAATTGGTTGCAGACTACTCTAAATCATATGCTGTGCATAATAATATGGTTTACATCATGTTAGCACATACTGGATTTCAGCAAATTTGAACTGTTCACTCCATTGAGTTGAATGCTTTACATTCTATTCAATACATTTTGTGATAAGCTAGTGTACCTACCTACTCAAGGTGATCTGGAAGAGTATAGATATTGCATGTAGAGTGCTCAATGCCGTGGAATACACCAATGCAAGCTGAATTCAGTAACCTACTTGGTATCCTTTACAGTGGAACAGCCATTGAATTGATTTGGTTCTGCAAACGCTAATGTTCCAGTGAGTAGAAAACGTTATGTTACTGAAAGTAAATTCTTGTGCTTAGTTAGCACACTCATAAAATTGGTTGCAGACTACTCTAAATCATATGCTGTGCATAATAATATGGTTTACATCATGTTAGCACATACTTGTTTTCAGCAAATTTGAACTATACACTCCTTTGAGTTGAATGCTTTACATTCTATTCAATACAGTTTGTGATAAGGTAGTGTATATAACTGCTCAAGGTGATCTGGAACTGTATAGATATTGCATGTAGAGTGCTCAATGCCATGGAATTCACCAATGCAAGCTGAATTCAGTAACCTACCTAGTAACCTTTACACTGGAACAGCCATTCAATTGGTTTTGTTCTGCAAACGCTAATGTTCCACTGTGTAGAAAAGTAGATGTTACTGAAAGTAACATCTTGAGCTTAGTAGGCACACTCATAAAATTGATTGCAGACTACTCTAAATCATATGGTGAGTATAATATCAAAGTATACTTCATGTTAGCACATACCTGTTTTCAGCAAATTTGAACTATACACTCCTTTGAGTTGAATGCTTTACTTTCTATTCAATACATTTTGTGATAAGCTAGTGTAGATAACTACTGAAGGTGATCTGGAACTGTATAGATATTGCATGTAGAGTGCTCAATGCCATGGAATTCACCAATGCAACCTGAATTCAGTAACCTACCTAGTACCCTTTACAGTGGAACAGCCATTGAATTGGTTTTGTTCTGCAAACGCTAATGTTCCAGTGAGTAGAAAACGTTATGTTACTGAAAGTAAATTCTTGTGCTTAGTTAGCACACTCATAAAATTGGTTGCAGACTACTCTAAATCATATGCTGTGCATAATAATGTTTACATCATGTTAGCACATACTGGATTTCAGCAAATTTGAACTATACACTCCATTGAGTTGAATGCTTTACATACTATTCAATACAGTTTGTGATAAGGTAGTGTATATAACTGCTCAAGCTGATCTGGAACTTTATAGATGTTGCATGTAGAGTGCTCAATGCCATGGAATACACCAATGCAAGCTGAATTCAGTAACCTACCTAGTACCCTTTACAGTGGAACAGCCATTGAATTGGTTTTGTTCTGCAAACGCTAATGTTCCAGTGAGTAGAAAACGTTATGTTCCTTAAAGGAAATTCTGGTGCTTAGTTAGCACACTCATAAAATTGGTTGCAGAATACTCTAAATCATATGGTGAGTATAATATCAAAGTTTACTTCATGTTAGCACATACTTGTTTTCAGCAAATTTGAACTATACACTCCATTGATTTGAATGCTTTACTTTCTATTGAATACATTTTGTGATAAGCTAGTGTACCTACCTACTCAAGGTAATCTGGAAGAGTATAGATATTGCATGTAGAGTGCTCAATGCCGTGGAATACACCAATGCAAGCTGAATTCAGTAACCTACTTGGTATCCTTTACAGTGGAACAGCCATTGAATTGATTTGGTTCTGCAAACGCTAATGTTCCAGTGAGTTGAAAACTTTATGTTACTGAAATTAAATTCTGGTGCTTAGTTAGCACACTCATAAAATTGGTTGCAGACTACTCTAAATCATATGGTGAGTATAATATCAAAGTTTACTTCATGTTAGCACATACTTGTTTTCAGCAAATTTGAACTATACACTCCTTTGAGTTGAATGCTTTACTTTCTATTGAATACATTTTGTGATAAGCTAGTGTACCTACCTACTCAAGGTAATCTGGAAGAGTATAGATATTGCATGTAGAGTGCTCAATGCCATGGAATACACCAATGCAAGCTGAATTAAGTAACCTACTTGTTACCCTTTACAGTGGAACAGCCATTGAATTGGTTTTGTACTACAAACGCTAATGTTCCAGTGAGTTGAAAACTTTATGTTACTGAAATTAAATTCTTGTGCTTAGTTAGCACACTCATAAAATTGGTTGCAGACTACTCTAAATCATATGGTGAGTATAATATCAAAGTTTACTTCATGTTAGCACATACTTGTTTTCAGCAAATTTGAACTATACACTCCTTTGAGTTGAATGCTTTACTTTCTATTCAATACATTTTGTGATAAGCTAGTGTACCTACCTACTCAAGGTGATCTGGAAGAGTATAGATATTGCAGGTAGAGTGCTCAATGCCATGGAATACACCAATGCAAGCTGAATTCAGTAACTACTTGGTATTCTTTACAGTGGAACAGCCATTGAATTGATTTGGTTCTGCAAACGCTAAAGTTCCAGTGAGTAGAAAACGTTATGTTACTGAAAGTAAATTCTTGTGCTTAGTTAGCACACTCATAAAATTGGTTGCAGACTACTCTAAATCATATGCTGTACATAATAATAAGGTTTACATCATGTTAGCACATACTGGATTTCAGCAAATTTGAACTGTACACTCCATTGAGTTGAATGCTTTACATTCTATTCAATACAGTTTGTGATAAGGTAGTGTATATAACTGCTCAAGGTGATCTGGAACTCTATAGATATTGCATGTAGAGTGCTCAATGCTATGGAATTCACCAATGCAAGCTGAATTCAGTAACCTACCTAGTACCCTTTACACTGGAACAGCCATTGAATTGGTTTTGTTCTGCAAACGCTAATGTTCCACTGTGTAGAAAAGTAGATGTTACTGAAAGTAACATCTTGAGCTTAGTAGGCACACTCATAAAATTGGTTGCAGACTACTCTAAATCATATGGTGAGTATAATATCAAAGTTTACTTCATGTTAGCACATACTTGTTTTCAGCAAATTTGAACTATACACTCCTTTGAGTTGAATGCTTTACTTTCTATTCAATACATTTTGTGATAAGCTAGTGTACCTACCTACTCAAGGTGATCTGGAAGAGTATAGATATTGCAGGTAGAGTGCTCAATGCCATGGAATACACCAATGCAAGCTGAATTCAGTAACTACTTGGTATCCTTTACAGTGGAACAGCCATTGAATTGATTTGGTTCTGACAACGCTAAAGTTCCAGTGAGTAGAAAACGTTATGTTACTGAAAGTAAATTCTTGTGCTTAGTTAGCACACTCATAAAATTGGTTGCAGACTACTCTAAATCATATGTTTTACATAATAATAAGGTTTACATCATGTTAGCACATACTGGATTTCAGCAAATTTGAACTGTACACTCCATTGAGTTGAAATCTTTACATTCTATTCAATACAGTTTGTGATAAGGTAGTGTATATAACTGCTCAAGGTGATCTGGAACTCTATAGATATTTTATGTAGAGTGCTCAATGCCATGGAAATCACCAATGCATGCTGAATTCAGTAACCTACCTAGTACGCTTTACACTGGAACAGCCATTGAATTGGTTTTGTTCTGCAAAAGCTAATGTTCCACTGTGTAGAAAAGTAGATGTTACTGAAAGTAACATCTTGAGCTTAGTAGGCACACTCATAAAATTGGTTGCAGACTACTCTACATCATATGGTGAGTATAATATCAAAGTTTACTTCATGTTAGCACATACTTGTTTTCAGCAAATCTGAACTATACACTCCTTTGAGTTGAATGCTTTACTTTATATTCAAAACATTTTGTGATAAGCTAGTGTACCTACCTACTCAAGGTGATCTGGAAGAGTATAGATATTGCATGTAGAGTGCTCAATGCCGTGGAATACACCAATGCAAGCTGAATTCAGTAACCTACTTGGTATCCTTTACAGTGGAACAGCCATTGAATTGATTTGGTTCTGCAAACGCTAATGTTCCAGTGAGTAGAAAACGTTATGTTACTGAAAGTAAATTCTTGTGCTTAGTTAGCACACTCATAAAATTGGTTGCAGACTACTCTAAATCATATGCTGTGCATAATAATATGGTTTACATCATGTTAGCACATACTGGATTTCAGCAAATTTGAACTGTTCACTCCATTGAGTTGAATGCTTTACATTCTATTCAATACATTTTGTGATAAGCTAGTGTACCTACCTACTCAAGGTGATCTGGAAGAGTATAGATATTGCATGTAGAGTGCTCAATGCCGTGGAATACACCAATGCAAGCTGAATTCAGTAACCTACTTGGTATCCTTTACAGTGGAACAGCCATTGAATTGATTTGGTTCTGCAAACGCTAATGTTCCAGTGAGTAGAAAACGTTATGTTATTGAAAGTAAATTCTTGTGCTTAGTTAGCACACTCATAAAATTGGTTGCAGACTACTCTAAATCATATGCTGTGCATAATAATATGGTTTATATCATGTTAGCACATACTTGTTTTCAGCAAATTTGAACTATACACTCCTTTGAGTTGAATGCTTTACATTCTATTCAATACAGTTTGTGATAAGGTAGTGTATATAACTGCTCAAGGTGATCTGGAACTGTATAGATATTGCATGTAGAGTGCTCAATGCCATGGAATTCACCAATGCAAGCTGAATTCAGTAACCTACCTAGTACCCTTTACACTGGAACAGCCATTCAATTGGTTTTGTTCTGCAAACGCTAATGTTCCACTGTGTAGAAAAGTAGATGTTACTGAAAGTAACATCTTGAGCTTAGTAGGCACACTCATAAAATTGGTTGCAGACTACTCTAAATCATATGGTGAGTATAATATCAAAGTTTACTTCATGTTAGCACATACTTGTTTTCAGCAAATTTGAACTATACACTCCTTTGAGTTGAATGCTTTACTTTCTATTCAATACATTTTGTGATAAGCTAGTGTAGATAACTACTGAAGGTGATCTGGAACTGTATAGATATTGCATGTAGAGTGCTCAATGCCATGGAATTCACCAATGCAAGCTGAATTCAGTAACCTACCTAGTACCCTTTACACTGGAACAGCCATTCAATTGGTTTTGTTCTGCAAACGCTAATGTTCCACTGTGTAGAAAAGTAGATGTTACTGAAAGTAACATCTTGAGCTTAGTAGGCACACTCATAAAATTGGTTGCAGACTACTCTAAATCATATGCTGTGTATAATAATAAGGTTAACTTCATGTTAGCACATACTTGTTTTCTGCAAATTTGAACTATACAATCCATTGAGTTGAATGCTTCACTTTCTATTCAATACATTTTGTGATAAGCTAGTGTAGATAACTACTGAAGGTGATCTGGAACTGTATAGATATTGCATGAAGAGTGCTCAATGCCATGGAATTCACCAATGCAACCTGAATTCAGTAACCTACCTAGCACCCTTTACAGTGGAACAGCCATTGAATTGGTTTTGTTCTGCAATCGCTAATGTTCCAATGAGTAGAAAACGATATGTTACTGAAAGTAAATTCGTGTGCTTAGTTAGCACACTCATAAAATTGGTTGCAGACTACTCTAAATCAGATGGTGAGTATAATATCAAAGTTTACTTCATGTTAGCACATACTTGTTTTCAGCAAATTTGAACGATAGACTCCTTTGAGTTGAATGCTTTACTTTCTATTCAATACATTTTGTGATAAGCTAGTGTACCTACCTACTCAAGGTGATCTGGAAGAGTATAGATATTGCAGGTAGAGTGCTCAATGCCATGGAATACACCAATGCAAGCTGAATTCAGTAACTACTTGGTATTCTTTACAGTGGAACAGCCATTGAATTGATTTGGTTCTGCAAACGCTAAAGTTCCAGTGAGTAGAAAACGTTATGTTACTGAAAGTAAATTCTTGTGCTTAGTTAGCACACTCATAAAATTGGTTGCAGAATACTCTAAATCATATGGTGAGTATAATATCAAAGTTTACTTCATGTTAGCACATACTTGTTTTCAGCAAATTTGAACTATACACTCCATTGAGTTGAATGCTTTACTTTCTATTGAATACAGTTTGTGATAATGTAGTGTATATAACTGCTCAAGGTGATCTGGAACTCTATAGATATTGCATGTAGAGTGCTCAATGCCATGGAATTCACCAATGCAAGCTGAATTCAGTAACCTACCTAGTACCCTTTACACTGGAACAGCGATTGAATTGGTTTTGTTCTGCAAACGCTAATGTTCCACTGTGTAGAAAAGTAGATGTTACTGAAAGTAACATCTTGAGCTTAGTAGGCACACTCATAAAATTGGTTGCAGACTACTCTAAATCATATGGTGAGTATAATATCAAAGTTTACTTCATGTTAGCACATACTTGTTTTCAGCAAATTTGAACTATACACTCCTTTGAGTTGAATGCTTTACTTTCTATTCAATACATTTTGTGATAAGCTAGTGTACCTACCTACTCAAGGTGATCTGGAAGAGTATAGATATTGCAGGTAGAGTGCTCAATGCCATGGAATACACCAATGCAAGCTGAATTCAGTAACTACTTGGTATCCTTTACAGTGGAACAGCCATTGAATTGATTTGGTTCTGCAAACGCTAAAGTTCCAGTGAGTAGAAAACGTTATGTTACTGAAAGTAAATTCTTGTGCTTAGTTAGCACACTCATAAAATTGGTTGCAGACTACTCTAAATCATATGCTGTACATAATAATAAGGTTTACATCATGTTAGCACATACTGGATTTCAGCAAATTTGAACTGTAAACTCCATTGAGTTGAATGCTTTACATTCTATTCAATACAGTTTGTGATAAGGTAGTGTATATAACTGCTCAAGGTGATCTGGAAGTCTATAGATATTGCATGTAGAGTGCTCAATGCCATGGAATTCACCAATGCAAGCTGAATTCAGTAACCTACCTAGTACCCTTTACACTGGAACAGCCATTGAATTGGTTTTGTTCTGCAAACGCTAATGTTCCACTGTGTAGAAAAGTAGATGTTACTGAAAGTAACATCTTGAGCTTAGTAGGCACACTCATAAAATTGGTTGCAGACTACTCTAAATCATATGGTGAGTATAATATCAAAGTTTACTTCATGTTAGCACATACTTGTTTTCAGCAAATTTGAACTATACACTCCTTTGAGTTGAATGCTTTACTTTCTATTCAATACATTTTGTGATAAGCTAGTGTACCTACCTACTCAAGGTGATCTGGAAGAGTATAGATATTGCAGGTAGAGTGCTCAATGCCGTGGAATACACCAATGCAAGCTGAATTCAGTAACCTACTTGGTATCCTTTACAGTGGAACAGCCATTGAATTGATTTGGTTCTGCAAACGCTAATGTTCCAGTGAGTAGAAAACGTTATGTTACTGAAAGTAAATTCTTGTGCTTAGTTAGCACACTCATAAAATTGGTTGCAGACTACTCTAAATCATATGCTGTGCATAATAATATGGTTTACATCATGTTAGCACATACTGGATTTCAGCAAATTTGAACTGTTCACTCCATTGAGTTGAATGCTTTACATTCTATTCAATACATTTTGTGATAAGCTAGTGTACCTACCTACTCAAGGTGATCTGGAAGAGTATAGATATTGCATGTAGAGTGCTCAATGCCGTGGAATACACCAATGCAAGCTGAATTCAGTAACCTACTTGGTATCCTTTACAGTGGAACAGCCATTGAATTGATTTGGTTCTGCAAACGCTAATGTTCCAGTGAGTAGAAAACGTTATGTTATTGAAAGTAAATTCTTGTGCTTAGTTAGCACACTCATAAAATTGGTTGCAGACTACTCTAAATCATATGCTGTGCATAATAATATGGTTTATATCATGTTAGCACATACTTGTTTTCAGCAAATTTGAACTATACACTCCTTTGAGTTGAATGCTTTACATTCTATTCAATACAGTTTGTGATAAGGTAGTGTATATAACTGCTCAAGGTGATCTGGAACTGTATAGATATTGCATGTAGAGTGCTCAATGCCATGGAATTCACCAATGCAAGCTGAATTCAGTAACCTACCTAGTACCCTTTACACTGGAACAGCCATTCAATTGGTTTTGTTCTGCAAACGCTAATGTTCCACTGTGTAGAAAAGTAGATGTTACTGAAAGTAACATCTTGAGCTTAGTAGGCACACTCATAAAATTGGTTGCAGACTACTCTAAATCATATGGTGAGTATAATATCAAAGTATACTTCATGTTAGCACATACCTGTTTTCAGCAAATTTGAACTATACACTCCTTTGAGTTGAATGCTTTACTTTCTATTCAATACATTTTGTGATAAGCTAGTGTAGATAACGACTGAAGGTGATCTGGAACTCTATAGATATTGCATGTAGAGTGCTCAATGCCATGGAATTCACCAATGCAAGCTGAATTCAGTAACCTACCTAGTACCCTTTACACTGGAACAGCCATTGAATTGGTTTTGTTCTGCAAACGCTAATATTCCACTGTGTAGAAAAGTAGATGTTACTGAAAGTAACATCTTGAGCTTAGTAGGCACACTCATAAAATTGGTTGCAGACTACTCTAAATCATATGGTGAGTATAATATCAAAGTTTACTTCATGTTAGCACATACTTGTTTTCAGCAAATTTGAACTATACACTCCTTTGAGTTGAATGCTTTACTTTCTATTCAATACATTTTGTGATAAGCTAGTGGACCTACCTACTCAAGGTGATCTGGAAGAGTATAGATATTGCAGGTAGAGTGCTCAATGCCATGGAATACACCAATGCAAGCTGAATTCAGTAACTACTTGGTATCCTTTACAGTGGAACAGCCATTGAATTGATTTGGTTCTGCAAACGCTAAAGTTCCAGTGAGTAGAAAACGTTATGTTACTGAAAGTAAATTCTTGTGCTTAGTTAGCACACTCATAAAATTGGTTGCAGACTACTCTAAATCATATGCTGTGCATAATAATAAGGTTTACATCATGTTAGCACATACTGGATTTCAGCAAATTTGAAATATACACTCCATTGAGTTGAATGCTTTACATTCTATTCAATACAGTTTGTGATAAGGTGATCTGGAACTGTATAGATATTGCATGTAGAGTGCTCAATGCCATGGAATTCACCAATGCAAGCTGAATTCAGTAACCTACCTAGTACCGTTTACACTGGAACAGCCATTGAATTGGTTTTGTTCTGCAAACGCTAATGTTCCACTGTGTAGAAAAGTAGATGTTACTGAAAGTAACATCTTGAGCTTAGTAGGCACACTCATAAAATTGGTTGCAGACTACTCTAAATCATATGCTGTGTATAATAATAAGGTTAACTTCATGTTAGCTCATACTTGTTTTCTGCAAATTTGAACTATACAATCCATTGAGTTGAATGCTTCACTTTCTATTCAATACATTTTGTGATAAGCTAGTGTAGATAACTACTGAAGGTGATCTGGAACTGTATAGATATTGCATGTAGAGTGCTCAATGCCATGGAATTCACCAATGCAACCTGAATTCAGTAACCTACCTAGCACCCTTTACAGTGGAACAGCCATTGAATTGGTTTTGTTCTGCAATCGCTAATGTTCCAATGAGTAGAAAACGTTATGTTACTGAAAGTAAATTCTTGTGCTTAGTTAGCACACTCATAAAATTGGTTGCAGACTACTCTAAATCAGATGGTGAGTATAATATCAAAGTTTACTTCATGTTAGCACATACTTGTTTTCAGCAAATTTGAACTATACACTCCTTTGAGTTGAATGCTTTACTTTCTATTCAATACATTTTGTGATAAGCTAGTGTACCTACCTACTCAAGGTGATCTGGAAGAGTATAGATATTGCAGGTAGAGTGCTCAATGCCATGGAATACACCAATGCAAGCTGAATTCAGTAACTACTTGGTATCCTTTACAGTGGAACAGCCATTGAATTGATTTGGTTCTGCAAACGCTAAAGTTCCAGTGAGTAGAAAACGTTATGTTACTGAAAGTAAATTCTTGTGCTTAGTTAGCACACTCATAAAATTGGTTGCAGACTACTCTAAATCATATGCTGTGCATAATAATAAGGTTTTAGATCATGTTAGCACATACTGGATTTCAGCAAATTTGAACTGTACACTCCATTGAGTTGAATGCTTTACATTCTATTCAATACAGTTTGTGATAAGGTAGTGTATATAACTGCTCAAGGTGATCTGGAACTGTATAGATATTGCATGTAGAGTGCTCAATGCCATGGAATTCACCAATGCAAGCTGAATTCAGTAACCTACCTACCCTTTACACTGGAACAGCCATTGAATTGGTTTTGTTCTGCAAACGCTAATGTTCCACTGTGTAGAAAAGTAGATGTTACTGAAAGTAATATCTTGAGCTTAGTAGGCACACTCATAAAATTGGTTGCAGACTACTCTAAATCATATGCTGTGTATATTGCAGGTAGAGTGCTCAATGCCATGGAATACACCAATGCAAGCTGAATTCAGTAACTACTTGGTATCCTTTACAGTGGAACAGCCATTGAATTGATTTGGTTCTGCAAACGCTAATGTTCCAGTGAGTAGAAAACGTTATGTTATTGAAAGTAAATTCTTGTGCTTAGTTAGCACACTCATAAAATTGGTTGCAGACTACTCTAAATCATATGCTGTGCATAATAATATGGTTTATATCATGTTAGCACATACTTGTTTTCAGCAAATTTGAACTATACACTCCTTTGAGTTGAATGCTTTACATTCTATTCAATACAGTTTGTGATAAGGTAGTGTATATAACTGCTCAAGGTGATCTGGAACTGTATAGATATTGCATGTAGAGTGCTCAATGCCATGGAATTCACCAATGCAAGCTGAATTCAGTAACCTACCTAGTACCCTTTACACTGGAACAGCCATTCAATTGGTTTTGTTCTGCAAACGCTAATGTTCCACTGTGTAGAAAAGTAGATGTTACTGAAAGTAACATCTTGAGCTTAGTAGGCACACTCATAAAATTGGTTGCAGACTACTCTAAATCATATGGTGAGTATAATATCAAAGTATACTTCATGTTAGCACATACCTGTTTTCAGCAAATTTGAACTATACACTCCTTTGAGTTGAATGCTTTACTTTCTATTCAATACATTTTGTGATAAGCTAGTGTAGATAACGACTGAAGGTGATCTGGAACTCTATAGATATTGCATGTAGAGTGCTCAATGCCATGGAATTCACCAATGCAAGCTGAATTCAGTAACCTACCTAGTACCCTTTACACTGGAACAGCCATTGAATTGGTTTTGTTCTGCAAACGCTAATATTCCACTGTGTAGAAAAGTAGATGTTACTGAAAGTAACATCTTGAGCTTAGTAGGCACACTCATAAAATTGGTTGCAGACTACTCTAAATCATATGGTGAGTATAATATCAAAGTTTACTTCATGTTAGCACATACTTGTTTTCAGCAAATTTGAACTATACACTCCTTTGAGTTGAATGCTTTACTTTCTATTCAATACATTTTGTGATAAGCTAGTGGACCTACCTACTCAAGGTGATCTGGAAGAGTATAGATATTGCAGGTAGAGTGCTCAATGCCATGGAATACACCAATGCAAGCTGAATTCAGTAACTACTTGGTATCCTTTACAGTGGAACAGCCATTGAATTGATTTGGTTCTGCAAACGCTAAAGTTCCAGTGAGTAGAAAACGTTATGTTACTGAAAGTAAATTCTTGTGCTTAGTTAGCACACTCATAAAATTGGTTGCAGACTACTCTAAATCATATGCTGTGCATAATAATAAGGTTTACATCATGTTAGCACATACTGGATTTCAGCAAATTTGAAATATACACTCCATTGAGTTGAATGCTTTACATTCTATTCAATACAGTTTGTGATAAGGTGATCTGGAACTGTATAGATATTGCATGTAGAGTGCTCAATGCCATGGAATTCACCAATGCAAGCTGAATTCAGTAACCTACCTAGTACCGTTTACACTGGAACAGCCATTGAATTGGTTTTGTTCTGCAAACGCTAATGTTCCACTGTGTAGAAAAGTAGATGTTACTGAAAGTAACATCTTGAGCTTAGTAGGCACACTCATAAAATTGGTTGCAGACTACTCTAAATCATATGCTGTGTATAATAATAAGGTTAACTTCATGTTAGCTCATACTTGTTTTCTGCAAATTTGAACTATACAATCCATTGAGTTGAATGCTTCACTTTCTATTCAATACATTTTGTGATAAGCTAGTGTAGATAACTACTGAAGGTGATCTGGAACTGTATAGATATTGCATGTAGAGTGCTCAATGCCATGGAATTCACCAATGCAACCTGAATTCAGTAACCTACCTAGCACCCTTTACAGTGGAACAGCCATTGAATTGGTTTTGTTCTGCAATCGCTAATGTTCCAATGAGTAGAAAACGTTATGTTACTGAAAGTAAATTCTTGTGCTTAGTTAGCACACTCATAAAATTGGTTGCAGACTACTCTAAATCAGATGGTGAGTATAATATCAAAGTTTACTTCATGTTAGCACATACTTGTTTTCAGCAAATTTGAACTATAGACTCCTTTGAGTTGAATGCTTTACTTTCTATTCAATACATTTTGTGATAAGCTAGTGTACCTACCTACTCAAGGTGATCTGGAAGAGTATAGATATTGCAAGTAGAGTGCTCAATTCCATGGAATACACCAATGCAAGCTGAATTCAGTAACTACTTGGTATTCTTTACAGTGGAACAGCCATTGAATTGATTTGGTTCTGCAAACGCTAAAGTTCCAGTGAGTAGAAAACGTTATGTTACTGAAAGTAAATTCTTGTGCTTAGTTAGCACACTCATAAAATTGGTTGCAGAATACTCTAAATCATATGGTGAGTATAATATCAAAGTTTACTTCATGTTAGCACATACTTGTTTTCAGCAAATTTGAACTATACACTCCATTGAGTTGAATGCTTTACATTCTATTCAATACAGTTTGTGATAAGGTAGTGTATATAACTGCTCAAGGTGATCTGGAAGTCTATAGATATTGCATGTAGAGTGCTCAATGCCATGGAATTCACCAATGCAAGCTGAATTCAGTAACCTACCTAGTACCCTTTACACTGGAACAGCCATTGAATTGGTTTTGTTCTGCAAACGCTAATGTTCCACTGTGTAGAAAAGTAGATGTTACTGAAAGTAACATCTTGAGCTTAGTAGGCACACTCATAAAATTGGTTGCAGACTACTCTAAATCATATGGTGAGTATAATATCAAAGTTTACTTCATGTTAGCACATACTTGTTTTCAGCAAATTTGAACTATACACTCCTTTGAGTTGAATGCTTTACTTTCTATTCAATACATTTTGTGATAAGCTAGTGTACCTACCTACTCAAGGTGATCTGGAAGAGTATAGATATTGCAGGTAGAGTGCTCAATGCCATGGAATACACCAATGCAAGCTGAATTCAGTAACTACTTGGTATCCTTTACAGTGGAACAGCCATTGAATTGATTTGGTTCTGCAAACGCTAAAGTTCCAGTGAGTAGAAAACGTTATGTTACTGAAAGTAAATTCTTGTGCTTAGTTAGCACACTCATAAAATTGGTTGCAGACTACTCTAAATCATATGCTGTGCATAATAATAAGGTTTTAGATCATGTTAGCACATACTGGATTTCAGCAAATTTGAACTGTACACTCCATTGAGTTGAATGCTTTACATTCTATTCAATACAGTTTGTGATAAGGTAGTGTATATAACTGCTCAAGGTGATCTGGAACTGTATAGATATTGCATGTAGAGTGCTCAATGCCATGGAATTCACCAATGCAAGCTGAATTCAGTAACCTACCTACCCTTTACACTGGAACAGCCATTGAATTGGTTTTGTTCTGCAAACGCTAATGTTCCACTGTGTAGAAAAGTAGATGTTACTGAAAGTAATATCTTGAGCTTAGTAGGCACACTCATAAAATTGGTTGCAGACTACTCTAAATCATATGCTGTGTATATTGCAGGTAGAGTGCTCAATGCCATGGAATACACCAATGCAAGCTGAATTCAGTAACTACTTGGTATCCTTTACAGTGGAACAGCCATTGAATTGATTTGGATCTGCAAACGCTAATGTTCCAGTGAGTAGAAAACGTTATGTTACTGAAAGTAAATTCTTGTGCTTAGTTAGCACACTCATAAAATTGGTTGCAGACTACTCTAAATCATATGCTGTGCATAATAATAAGGTTTACATCATGTTAGCACATACTGGATTTCAGCAAATTTGAACTATACACTCCATTGAGTTGAAAGCTTTACATTCTATTCAATACAGTTTGTGATAAGGTAGTGTATATAACTGCTCAAGCTGATCTGGAACTTTATAGATGTTGCATGTAGAGTGCTCAATGCCATGGAATACACCAATGCAAGCTGAATTCAGTAACCTACCTAGTACCCTTTACAGTGGAACAGCCATTGAATTGGTTTTGTTCTGCTAACGCTAATGTTCCAGTGAGTAGGAAACGTTATGTTCCTTAAAGGAAATTCTGGTGCTTAGTTAGCACACTCATAAAATTGGTTGCAGAATACTCTAAATCATATGGTGAGTATAATATCAAAGTTTACTTCATGTTAGCACATACTTGTTTTCAGCAAATTTGAACTATACACTCCATTGAGTTGAATGCTTTACTTTCTATTGAATACAGTTTGTGATAATGTAGTGTATATAACTGCTCAAGGTGATCTGGAACTGTATAGATATTGCATGTAGAGTGCTCAATGCCATGGAATTCACCAATGCAAGCTGAATTCAGTAACCTACCTAGTACCCTTTACACTGGAACAGCCATTGAATTGGTTTTGTTCTGCAAACGCTAATGTTCCACTGTGTAGAACTGAAAGTAACATCTTGAGCTTAGTAGGCACACTCATAAAATTGGTTGCAGACTACTCTAAATCATATGCTGTGTATAATAATAAGGTTTACTTCATGTTAGCACATACTTGTTTTCTGCAAATTTGAACTCTACAATCCATTGAGTTGAATGCTTTACTTTCTATTCAATACATTTTGTGATAAGCTAGTGTACCTACCTACTCAAGGTGATCTGGAAGAGTATAGATATTGCAGGTAGAGTGCTCAATGCCGTGGAATACACCAATGCAAGCTGAATTCAGTAACCTACTTGGTATCCTTTACAGTGGAACAGCCATTGAATTGATTTGGTTCTGCAAACGCTAATGTTCCAGTGAGTAGAAAACGTTATGTTATTGAAAGTAAATTCTTGTGCTTAGTTAGCACACTCATAAAATTGGTTGCAGACTACTCTAAATCATATGCTGTGCATAATAATAAGGTTTACATCATGTTAGCACATACTGGATTATAGCAAATTTGAACTATACACTCCATTGAGTTGAATGCTTTACATTCTATTCAATACAGTTTGTGATAAGGTAGTGTATATAACTGCTCAAGCTGATCTGGAACTTTATAGATGTTGCATGTAGAATGCTCAATGCCATGGAATACACCAATGCAAGCTGAATTCAGTAACCTACCTAGTACCCTTTACAGTGGAACAGCCATTGAATTGGTTTTGTTCTGCAAACGCTAATGTTCCAGTGAGTAGAAAACGTTATGTTCCTTAAAGGAAATTCTGGTGCTTAGTTAGCACACTCATAAAATTGGTTGCAGAATACTCTAAATCATATGGTGAGTATAATATCAAAGTTTACTTCATGTTAGCACATACTTGTTTTCAGCAAATTTGAACTATACACTCCATTGAGTTGAATGCTTTACTTTCTATTGAATACATTTTGTGATAAGCTAGTGTACCTACCTACTCAAGGTGATCTGGAAGAGTATAGATATTGCAGGTAGAGTGCTCAATGCCATGGAATACACCAATGCAAGCTGAATTCAGTAACCTACTTGGTATCCTTTACAGTGGAACAGCCATTGAATTGATTTGGTTCTGCAAACGCTAAAGTTCCAGTGAGTAGAAAACGTTATGTTACTGAAAGTAAATTCTTGTGCTTAGTTAGCACACTCATAAAATTGGTTGCAGACTACTCTAAATCATATGTTTTACATAATAATAAGGTTTACATCATGTTAGCACATACTGGATTTCAGCAAATTTGAACTGTACACTCCATTGAGTTGAAAGCTTTACATTCTATTCAATACAGTTTGTGATAAGGTAGTGTATATAACTGCTCAAGGTGATCTGGAACTCTATAGATATTTTATGTAGAGTGCTCAATGCCATGGAAATCACCAATGCAAGCTGAATTCAGTAACCTACCTAGTACGCTTTACACTGGAACAGCCATTGAATTGGTTTTGTTCTGCAAAAGCTAATGTTCCACTGTGTAGAAAAGTAGATGTTAATCAAAGTAACATCTTGAGCTTAGTAGGCACACTCATAAAATTGGTTGCAGACTACTCTACATCATATGGTGAGTATAATATCAAAGTTTACTTCATGTTAGCACATACTTGTTTTCAGCAAATCTGAACTATACACTCCTTTGAGTTGAATGCTTTACTTTCTATTCAAAACATTTTGTGATAAGCTAGTGTACCTACCTACTCAAGGTGATCTGGAAGAGTATAGATATTGCATGTAGAGTGCTCAATGCCGTGGAATACACCAATGCAAGCTGAATTCAGTAACCTACTTGGTATCCTTTACAGTGGAACAGCCATTGAATTGATTTGGTTCTGCAAACGCTAATGTTCCAGTGAGTAGAAAACGTTATGTTACTGAAAGTAACATCTTGAGCTTAGTAGGCACACTCATAAAATTGGTTGCAGACTACTCTACATCATATGGTGAGTATAATATCAAAGTTTACTTCATGTTAGCACATACTTGTTTTCAGCAAATCTGAACTATACACTCCTTTGAGTTGAATGCTTTACTTTCTATTCAAAACATTTTGTGATAAGCTAGTGTACCTACCTACTCAAGGTGATCTGGAAGAGTATAGATATTGCATGTAGAGTGCTCAATGCCGTGGAATACACCAATGCAAGCTGAATTCAGTAACCTACTTGGTATCCTTTACAGTGGAACAGCCATTGAATTGATTTGGTTCTGCAAACGCTAATGTTCCAGTGAGTAGAAAACGTTATGTTACTGAAAGTAAATTCTTGTGCTTAGTTAGCACACTCATAAAATTGGTTGCAGACTACTCTAAATCATATGCTGTGCATAATAATATGGTTTACATCATGTTAGCACATACTGGATTTCAGCAAATTTGAACTGTTCACTCCATTGAGTTGAATGCTTTACATTCTATTCAATACATTTTGTGATAAGCTAGTGTACCTACCTACTCAAGGTGTTCTGGAAGAGTATAGATATTGCATGTAGAGTGCTCAATGCCGTGGAATACACCAATGCAAGCTGAATTCAGTAACCTACTTGGTATCCTTTACAGTGGAACAGCCATTGAATTGATTTGGTTCTGCAAACGCTAATGTTCCAGTGAGTAGAAAACGTTATGTTACTGAAAGTAAATTCTTGTGCTTAGTTAGCACACTCATAAAATTGGTTGCAGACTACTCTAAATCATATGCTGTGCATAATAATGTTTACATCATGTTAGCACATACTGGATTTCAGCAAATTTAAACTATACACTCCTTTGAGTTGAATGCTTTACATACTATTCAATACAGTTTGTGATAAGGTAGTGTATATAACTGCTCAAGCTGATCTGGAACTTTATAGATGTTGCATGTAGAGTGCTCAATGCCATGGAATACACCAATGCAAGCTGAATTCAGTAACCTACCTAGTACCCTTTACAGTGGAACAGCCATTGAATTGGTTTTGTTCTGCAAACGCTAATGTTCCAGTGAGTAGAAAACGTTATGTTCCTTAAAGGAAATTCTGGTGCTTAGTTAGCACACTCATAAAATTGGTTGCAGAATACTCTAAATCATATGGTGAGTATAATATCAAAGTTTACTTCATGTTAGCACATACTTGTTTTCAGCAAATTTGAACTATACACTCCATTGAGTTGAATGCTTTACTTTCTATTGAATACATTTTGTGATAAGCTAGTGTACCTACCTACTCAAGGTGATCTGGAAGAGTATAGATATTGCAGGTAGAGTGCTCAATGCCATGGAATACACCAATGCAAGCTGAATTCAGTAACCTACTTGGTATCCTTTACAGTGGAACAGCCATTGAATTGATTTGGTTCTGCAAACGCTAAAGTTCCAGTGAGTAGAAAACGTTATGTTACTGAAAGTAAATTCTTGTGCTTAGTTAGCACACTCATAAAATTGGTTGCAGACTACTCTAAATCATATGTTTTACATAATAATAAGGTTTACATCATGTTAGCACATACTGGATTTCAGCAAATTTGAACTGTACACTCCATTGAGTTGAAAGCTTTACATTCTATTCAATACAGTTTGTGATAAGGTAGTGTATATAACTGCTCAAGGTGATCTGGAACTCTATAGATATTGCATGTAGAGTGCTCAATGCCATGGAATTCACCATTGCAAGCTGAATTCAGTAACCTACCTAGTACGCTTTACACTGGAACAGCCATTGAATTGGTTTTGTTCTGCAAAAGCTAATGTTCCACTGTGTAGAAAAGTAGATGTTAATGAAAGTAACATCTTGAGCTTAGTAGGCACACTCATAAAATTGGTTGCAGACTACTCTACATCATATGGTGAGTATAATATCAAAGTTTACTTCATGTTAGCACATACTTGTTTTCAGCAAATCTGAACTATACACTCCTTTGAGTTGAATGCTTTACTTTCTATTCAAAACATTTTGTGATAAGCTAGTGTACCTACCTACTCAAGGTGATCTGGAAGAGTATAGATATTGCATGTAGAGTGCTCAATGCCGTGGAATACACCAATGCAAGCTGAATTCAGTAACCTACTTGGTATCCTTTACAGTGGAACAGCCATTGAATTGATTTGGTTCTGCAAACGCTAATGTTCCAGTGAGTAGAAAACGTTATGTTACTGAAAGTAAATTCTTGTGCTTAGTTAGCACACTCATAAAATTGGTTGCAGACTACTCTAAATCATATGCTGTGCATAATAATATGGTTTACATCATGTTAGCACATACTGGATTTCAGCAAATTTGAACTGTTCACTCCATTGAGTTGAATGCTTTACATTCTATTCAATACATTTTGTGATAAGCTAGTGTACCTACCTACTCAAGGTGATCTGGAAGAGTATAGATATTGCATGTAGAGTGCTCAATGCCATGGAATTCACCAATGCAAGCTGAATTCAGTAACCTACCTAGTAACCTTTACACTGGAACAGCCATTCAATTGGTTTTGTTCTGCAAACGCTAATGTTCCACTGAGTAGAAAAGTAGATGTTACTGAAAGTAACATCTTGAGCTTAGTAGGCACACTCATAAAATTGATTGCAGACTACTCTAAATCATATGGTGAGTATAATATCAAAGTATACTTCATGTTAGCACATACCTGTTTTCAGCAAATTTGAACTATACACTCCTTTGAGTTGAATGCTTTACTTTCTATTCAATACATTTTGTGATAAGCTAGTGTAGATAACTACTGAAGGTGATCTGGAACTGTATAGATATTGCATGTAGAGTGCTCAATGCCATGGAATTCACCAATGCAACCTGAATTCAGTAACCTACCTAGTACCCTTTACAGTGGAACAGCCATTGAATTGGTTTTGTTCTGCAAACGCTAATGTTCCAGTGAGTAGAAAACGTTATGTTACTGAAAGTAAATTCTTGTGCTTAGTTAGCACACTCATAAAATTGGTTGCAGACTACTCTAAATCATATGCTGTGCATAATAATGTTTACATCATGTTAGCACATACTGGATTTCAGCAAATTTGAACTATACACTCCATTGAGTTGAATGCTTTACATACTATTCAATACAGTTTGTGATAAGGTAGTGTATATAACTGCTCAAGCTGATCTGGAACTTTATAGATGTTGCATGTAGAGTGCTCAATGCCATGGAATACACCAATGCAAGCTGAATTCAGTAACCTACCTAGTACCCTTTACAGTGGAACAGCCATTGAATTGGTTTTGTTCTGCAAACGCTAATGTTCCAGTGAGTAGAAAACGTTATGTTCCTTAAAGGAAATTCTGGTGCTTAGTTAGCACACTCATAAAATTGGTTGCAGAATACTCTAAATCATATGGTGAGTATAATATCAAAGTTTACTTCATGTTAGCACATACTTGTTTTCAGCAAATTTGAACTATACACTCCATTGATTTGAATGCTTTACTTTCTATTGAATACATTTTGTGATAAGCTAGTGTACCTACCTACTCAAGGTAATCTGGAAGAGTATAGATATTGCATGTAGAGTGCTCAATGCCGTGGAATACACCGATGCAAGCTGAATTCAGTAACCTACTTGGTATCCTTTAAGTGGAACAGCCATTGAATTGATTTGGTTCTGCAAACGCTAATGTTCCAGTGAGTTGAAAACTTTATGTTACTGAAATTAAATTCTGGTGCTTAGTTAGCACACTCATAAAATTGGTTGCAGACTACTCTAAATCATATGGTGAGTATAATATCAAAGTTTACTTCATGTTAGCACATACTTGTTTTCAGCAAATTTGAACTATACACTCCTTTGAGTTGAATGCTTTACTTTCTATTGAATACATTTTGTGATAAGCTAGTGTACCTACCTACTCAAGGTAATCTGGAAGAGTATAGATATTGCATGTAGAGTGCTCAATGCCATGGAATACACCAATGCAAGCTGAATTAAGTAACCTACTTGTTACCCTTTACAGTGGAACAGCCATTGAATTGGTTTTGTACTACAAACGCTAATGTTCCAGTGAGTTGAAAACTTTATGTTACTGAAATTAAATTCTGGTGCTTAGTTAGCACACTCATAAAATTGGTTGCAGACTACTCTAAATCATATGGTGAGTATAATATCAAAGTTTACTTCATGTTAGCACATACTTGTTTTCAGCAAATTTGAACTATACACTCCTTTGAGTTGAATGCTTTACTTTCTATTCAATACATTTTGTGATAAGCTAGTGTACCTACCTACTCAAGGTGATCTGGAAGAGTATAGATATTGCAGGTAGAGTGCTCAATGCCATGGAATACACCAATGCAAGCTGAATTCAGTAACTACTTGGTATTCTTTACAGTGGAACAGCCATTGAATTGATTTGGTTCTGCAAACGCTAAAGTTCCAGTGAGTGGAAAACGTTATGTTACTGAAAGTAAATTCTTGTGCTTAGTTAGCACACTCATAAAATTGGTTGCAGACTACTCTAAATCATATGCTGTACATAATAATAAGGTTTACATCATGTTAGCACATACTGGATTTCAGCAAATTTGAACTGTACACTCCATTGAGTTGAATGCTTTACATTCTATTCAATACAGTTTGTGATAAGGTAGTGTATATAACTGCTCAAGGTGATCTGGAACTGTATAGATATTGCATGTAGAGTGCTCAATGCCATGGAATTCACCAATGCAAGCTGAATTCAGTAACCTACCTAGTACCCTTTACACTGGAACAGCCATTGAATTGGTTTTGTTCTGCAAACGCTAATGTTCCACTGTGTAGAAAAGTAGATGTTACTGAAAGTAACATCTTGAGCTTAGTAGGCACACTCATAAAATTGGTTGCAGACTACTCTAAATCATATGGTGAGTATAATATCAAAGTTTACTTCATGTTAGCACATACTTGTTTTCAGCAAATTTGAACTATACACTCCTTTGAGTTGAATGCTTTACTTTCTATTCAATACATTTTGTGATAAGCTAGTGTACCTACCTACTCAAGGTGATCTGGAAGAGTATAGATATTGCAGGTAGAGTGCTCAATGCCATGGAATACACCAATGCAAGCTGAATTCAGTAACTACTTGGTATCCTTTACAGTGGAACAGCCATTGAATTGATTTGGTTCTGCAAACGCTAAAGTTCCAGTGAGTAGAAAACGTTATGTTACTGAAAGTAAATTCTTGTGCTTAGTTAGCACACTCATAAAATTGGTTGCAGACTACTCTAAATCATATGTTTTACATAATAATAAGGTTTACATCATGTTAGCACATACTGGATTTCAGCAAATTTGAACTGTACACTCCATTGAGTTGAAAGCTTTACATTCTATTCAATACAGTTTGTGATAAGCTAGTGTACCTACCTACTCAAGGTGATCTGGAAGAGTATAGATATTGCAGGTAGAGTGCTCAATGCCATGGAATTCACCATTGCAAGCTGAATTCAGTAACCTACCTAGTACGCTTTACACTGGAACAGCCATTGAATTGGTTTTGTTCTGCAAAAGCTAATGTTCCACTGTGTAGAAAAGTAGATGTTAATGAAAGTAACATCTTGAGCTTAGTAGGCACACTCATAAAATTGGTTGCAGACTACTCTACATCATATGGTGAGTATAATATCAAAGTTTACTTCATGTTAGCACATACTTGTTTTCAGCAAATCTGAACTATACACTCCTTTGAGTTGAATGCTTTACTTTCTATTCAAAACATTTTGTGATAAGCTAGTGTACCTACCTACTCAAGGTGATCTGGAAGAGTATAGATATTGCATGTAGAGTGCTCAATGCCGTGGAATACACCAATGCAAGCTGAATTCAGTAACCTACTTGGTATCCTTTACAGTGGAACAGCCATTGAATTGATTTGGTTCTGCAAACGCTAATGTTCCAGTGAGTAGAAAACGTTATGTTACTGAAAGTAAATTCTTGTGCTTAGTTAGCACACTCATAAAATTGGTTGCAGACTACTCTAAATCATATGCTGTGCATAATAATATGGTTTACATCATGTTAGCACATACTGGATTTCAGCAAATTTGAACTGTTCACTCCATTGAGTTGAATGCTTTACATTCTATTCAATACATTTTGTGATAAGCTAGTGTACCTACCTACTCAAGGTGATCTGGAAGAGTATAGATATTGCATGTAGAGTGCTCAATGCCATGGAATTCACCAATGCAAGCTGAATTCAGTAACCTACCTAGTAACCTTTACACTGGAACAGCCATTCAATTGGTTTTGTTCTGCAAACGCTAATGTTCCACTGAGTAGAAAAGTAGATGTTACTGAAAGTAACATCTTGAGCTTAGTAGGCACACTCATAAAATTGATTGCAGACTACTCTAAATCATATGGTGAGTATAATATCAAAGTATACTTCATGTTAGCACATACCTGTTTTCAGCAAATTTGAACTATACACTCCTTTGAGTTGAATGCTTTACTTTCTATTCAATACATTTTGTGATAAGCTAGTGTAGATAACTACTGAAGGTGATCTGGAACTGTATAGATATTGCATGTAGAGTGCTCAATGCCATGGAATTCACCAATGCAACCTGAATTCAGTAACCTACCTAGTACCCTTTACAGTGGAACAGCCATTGAATTGGTTTTGTTCTGCAAACGCTAATGTTCCAGTGAGTAGAAAACGTTATGTTACTGAAAGTAAATTCTTGTGCTTAGTTAGCACACTCATAAAATTGGTTGCAGACTACTCTAAATCATATGCTGTGCATAATAATGTTTACATCATGTTAGCACATACTGGATTTCAGCAAATTTGAACTATACACTCCATTGAGTTGAATGCTTTACATACTATTCAATACAGTTTGTGATAAGGTAGTGTATATAACTGCTCAAGCTGATCTGGAACTTTATAGATGTTGCATGTAGAGTGCTCAATGCCATGGAATACACCAATGCAAGCTGAATTCAGTAACCTACCTAGTACCCTTTACAGTGGAACAGCCATTGAATTGGTTTTGTTCTGCAAACGCTAATGTTCCAGTGAGTAGAAAACGTTATGTTCCTTAAAGGAAATTCTGGTGCTTAGTTAGCACACTCATAAAATTGGTTGCAGAATACTCTAAATCATATGGTGAGTATAATATCAAAGTTTACTTCATGTTAGCACATACTTGTTTTCAGCAAATTTGAACTATACACTCCTTTGAGTTGAATGCTTTACTTTCTATTCAATACATTTTGTGATAAGCTAGTGTACCTACCTACTCAAGGTGATCTGGAAGAGTATAGATATTGCAGGTAGAGTGCTCAATGCCATGGAATACACCAATGCAAGCTGAATTCAGTAACTACTTGGTATCCTTTACAGTGGAACAGCCATTGAATTGATTTGGTTCTGCAAACGCTAAAGTTCCAGTGAGTAGAAAACGTTATGTTACTGAAAGTAAATTCTTGTGCTTAGTTAGCACACTCATAAAATTGGTTGCAGACTACTCTAAATCATATGTTTTACATAATAATAAGGTTTACATCATGTTAGCACATACTGGATTTCAGCAAATTTGAACTGTACACTCCATTGAGTTGAAAGCTTTACATTCTATTCAATAGAGTTTGTGATAAGGTAGTGTATATAACTGCTCAAGGTGATCTGGAACTCTATAGATATTTTATGTAGAGTGCTCAATGCCATGGAAATCACCAATGCAAGCTGAATTCAGTAACCTACCTAGTACGCTTTACACTGGAACAGCCATTGAATTGGTTTTGATCTGCAAAAGCTAATGTTCCACTGTGTAGAAAAGTAGATGTTACTGAAAGTAACATCTTGAGCTTAGTAGGCACACTCATAAAATTGGTTGCAGACTACTCTACATCATATGGTGAGTATAATATCAAAGTTTACTTCATGTTAGCACATACTTGTTTTCAGCAAATCTGAACTATACACTCCTTTGAGTTGAATGCTTTACTTTATATTCAAAACATTTTGTGATAAGCTAGTGTACCTACCTACTCAAGGTGATCTGGAAGAGTATAGATATTGCATGTAGAGTGCTCAATGCCGTGGAATACACCAATGCAAGCTGAATTCAGTAACCTACTTGCTATCCTTTACAGTGGAACAGCCATTGAATTGATTTGGTTCTGCAAACGCTAATGTTCCAGTGAGTAGAAAACGTTATGTTACTGAAAGTAAATTCTTGTGCTTAGTTAGCACACTCATAAAATTGGTTGCAGACTACTCTAAATCATATGCTGTGCATAATAATATGGTTTACATCATGTTAGCACATACTGGATTTCAGCAAATTTGAACTGTTCACTCCATTGAGTTGAATGCTTTACATTCTATTCAATACATTTTGTGATAAGCTAGTGTACCTACCTACTCAAGGTGATCTGGAAGAGTATAGATATTGCATGTAGAGTGCTCAATGCCGTGGAATACACCAATGCAAGCTGAATTCAGTAACCTACTTGGTATCCTTTACAGTGGAACAGCCATTGAATTGATTTGGTTCTGCAAACGCTAATGTTCCAGTGAGTAGAAAACGTTATGTTATTGAAAGTAAATTCTTGTGCTTAGTTAGCACACTCATAAAATTGGTTGCAGACTACTCTAAATCATATGCTGTGCATAATAATATGGTTTATATCATGTTAGCACATACTTGTTTTCAGCAAATTTGAACTATACACTCCTTTGAGTTGAATGCTTTACATTCTATTCAATACAGTTTGTGATAAGGTAGTGTATATAACTGCTCAAGGTGATCTGGAACTGTATAGATATTGTATGTAGAGTGCTCAATGCCATGGAATTCACCAATGCAAGCTGAATTCAGTAACCTACCTAGTACCCTTTACACTGGAACAGCCATTCAATTGGTTTTGTTCTGCAAACGCTAATGTTCCACTGTGTAGAAAAGTAGATGTTACTGAAAGTAACATCTTGAGCTTAGTAGGCACACTCATAAAATTGGTTGCAGACTACTCTAAATCATATGGTGAGTATAATATCAAAGTATACTTCATGTTAGCACATACCTGTTTTCAGCAAATTTGAACTATACACTCCTTTGAGTTGAATGCTTTACTTTCTATTCAATACATTTTGTGATAAGCTAGTGTAGATAACTACTGAAGGTGATCTGGAACTGTATAGATATTGCATGTAGAGTGCTCAATGCCATGGAATTCACCAATGCAACCTGAATTCAGTAACCTACCTAGTACCCTTTACAGTGGAACAGCCATTGAATTGGTTTTGTTCTGCAAACGCTAATGTTCCAGTGAGTAGAAAACGTTATGTTACTGAAAGTAAATTCTTGTGCTTAGTTAGCACACTCATAAAATTGGTTGCAGACTACTCTAAATCATATGCTGTGCATAATAATGTTTACATCATGTTAGCACATACTGGATTTCAGCAAATTTGAACTATACACTCCATTGAGTTGAATGCTTTACATACTATTCAATACAGTTTGTGATAAGGTAGTGTATATAACTGCTCAAGCTGATCTGGAACTTTATAGATGTTGCATGTAGAGTGCTCAATGCCATGGAATACACCAATGCAAGCTGAATTCAGTAACCTACCTAGTACCCTTTACAGTGGAACAGCCATTGAATTGGTTTTGTTCTGCAAACGCTAATGTTCCAGTGAGTAGAAAACGTTATGTTCCTTAAAGGAAATTCTGGTGCTTAGTTAGCACACTCATAAAATTGGTTGCAGAATACTCTAAATCATATGGTGAGTATAATATCAAAGTTTACTTCATGTTAGCACATACTTGTTTTCAGCAAATTTGAACTATACACTCCATTGATTTGAATGCTTTACTTTCTATTGAATACATTTTGTGATAAGCTAGTGTACCTACCTACTCAAGGTAATCTGGAAGAGTATAGATATTGCATGTAGAGTGCTCAATGCCGTGGAATACACCGATGCAAGCTGAATTCAGTAACCTACTTGGTATCCTTTAAGTGGAACCGCCATTGAATTGATTTGGTTCTGCAAACGCTAATGTTCCAGTGAGTTGAAAACTTTATGTTACTGAAATTAAATTCTGGTGCTTAGTTAGCACACTCATAAAATTGGTTGCAGACTACTCTAAATCATATGGTGAGTATAATATCAAAGTTTACTTCATGTTAGCACATATTTGTTTTCAGCAAATTTGAACTATACACTCCTTTGAGTTGAATGCTTTACTTTCTATTGAATACATTTTGTGATAAGCTAGTGTACCTACCTACTCAAGGTAATCTGGAAGAGTATAGATATTGCATGTAGAGTGCTCAATGCCATGGAATACACCAATGCAAGCTGAATTAAGTAACCTACTTGTTACCCTTTACAGTGGAACAGCCATTGAATTGGTTTTGTACTACAAACGCTAATGTTCCAGTGAGTTGAAAACTTTATGTTACTGAAATTAAATTCTGGTGCTTAGTTAGCACACTCATAAAATTGGTTGCAGACTACTCTAAATCATATGGTGAGTATAATATCAAAGTTTACTTCATGTTAGCACATACTTGTTTTCAGCAAATTTGAACTATACACTCCTTTGAGTTGAATGCTTTACTTTCTATTCAATACATTTTGTGATAAGCTAGTGTACCTACCTACTCAAGGTGATCTGGAAGAGTATAGATATTGCAGGTAGAGTGCTCAATGCCATGGAATACACCAATGCAAGCTGAATTCAGTAACTACTTGGTATTCTTTACAGTGGAACAGCCATTGAATTGATTTGGTTCTGCAAACGCTAAAGTTCCAGTGAGTGGAAAACGTTATGTTACTGAAAGTAAATTCTTGTGCTTAGTTAGCACACTCATAAAATTGGTTGCAGACTACTCTAAATCATATGCTGTACATAATAATAAGGTTTACATCATGTTAGCACATACTGGATTTCAGCAAATTTGAACTGTACACTCCATTGAGTTGAATGCTTTACATTCTATTCAATACAGTTTGTGATAAGGTAGTGTATATAACTGCTCAAGGTGATCTGGAACTGTATAGATATTGCATGTAGAGTGCTCAATGCCATGGAATTCACCAATGCAAGCTGAATTCAGTAACCTACCTAGTACCCTTTACACTGGAACAGCCATTGAATTGGTTTTGTTCTGCAAACGCTAATGTTCCACTGTGTAGAAAAGTAGATGTTACTGAAAGTAACATCTTGAGCTTAGTAGGCACACTCATAAAATTGGTTGCAGACTACTCTAAATCATATGGTGAGTATAATATCAAAGTTTACTTCATGTTAGCACATACTTGTTTTCAGCAAATTTGAACTATACACTCCTTTGAGTTGAATGCTTTACTTTCTATTCAAAACATTTTGTGATAAGCTAGTGTACCTACCTACTCAAGGTGATCTGGAAGAGTATAGATATTGCATGTAGAGTGCTCAATGCCGTGGAATACACCAATGCAAGCTGAATTCAGTAAACTACTTGGTATCCTTTACAGTGGAACAGCCATTGAATTGATTTGGTTCTGCAAACGCTAATGTTCCAGTGAGTAGAAAACGTTATGTTACTGAAAGTAAATTCTTGTGCTTAGTTAGCACACTCATAAAATTGGTTGCAGACTACTCTAAATCATATGCTGTGCATAATAATATGGTTTACATCATGTTAGCACATACTGGATTTCAGCAAATTTGAACTGTTCACTCCATTGAGTTGAATGCTTTACATTCTATTCAATACATTTTGTGATAAGCTAGTGTACCTACCTACTCAAGGTGATCTGGAAGAGTATAGATATTGCATGTAGAGTGCTCAATGCCGTGGAATACACCAATGCAAGCTGAATTCAGTAACCTACTTGGTATCCTTTACAGTGGAACAGCCATTGAATTGATTTGGTTCTGCAAACGCTAATGTTCCAGTGAGTAGAAAACGTTATGTTATTGAAAGTAAATTCTTGTGCTTAGTTAGCACACTCATAAAATTGGTTGCAGACTACACTAAATCATATGCTGTGCATAATAATATGGTTTACATCATGTTAGCACATATTTGTTTTCAGCAAATTTGAACTATACACTCCTTTGAGTTGAATTCTTTACATTCTATTCAATACAGTTTGTGATAAGGTAGTGTATATAACTGCTCAAGGTGATCTGGAACTGTATAGATATTGCATGTAGAGTGCTCAATGCCATGGAATACACCAATGCAAGCTGAATTAAGTAACTACTTGGTATCCTTTACAGTGGAACAGCCATTGAATTGATTTGGTTCTGCAAACGCTAATGTTCCAGTGAGTAGAAAACGTTATGTTCCTTATAGGAAATTCTGGTGCTTAGTTAGCACACTCATAAAATTGGTTGCAGAATACTCTAAATCATATGGTGAGTATAATATCAAAGTTTACTTCATGTTAGCACATACTTGTTTTCAGCAAATTTGAACTATACACTCCTTTCAGTTGAATGCTTTACTTTCTATTCAATACATTTTGTGATAAGCTAGTGTACCTACCTACTCAAGGTGATCTGGAAGAGTATAGATATTGCATGTAGAGTGCTCAATGCCGTGGAATACACCAATGCAAGCTGAATTCAGTAACCTACTTGGTATCCTTTACAGTGGAACAGCCATTGAATTGATTTGGTCTGCAAACGCTAATGATCCAGTGAGTAGAAAACGTTATGTTACTGAAAGTAAATTCTTGTGCTTAGTTAGCACACTCATAAAATTGGTTGCAGACTACTCTAAATCATATGCTGTGCATAATAATAAGGTTTACATCATGTTAGCACATACTGGATTTCAGCAAATTTGAACTATACACTCCATTGAGTTGAATGCTTTACATTCTATTCAATACAGTTTGTGATAAGGTAGTGTACATAACTGCTCAAGCTGATCTGGAACTTTATAGATGTTGCATGTAGAGTGCTCAATGCCATGGAATACACCAATGCAAGCTGAATTCAGTAACCTACCTAGTACCCTTTACAGTGGAACAGCCAATGAATTGGTTTTGTTCTGCAAACGCTAATGTTCCAGTGAGTAGAAAACGTTATGTTCCTTATAGGAAATTCTGGTGCTTAGTTAGCACACTCATAAAATTGGTTGCAGAATACTCTAAATCATATGGTGAGTATAATATCAAAGTTTACTTCATGTTAGCACATACTTGTTTTCAGCAAATTTGAACTATACACTCCTTTCAGTTGAATGCTTTACTTTCTATTCAATACATTTTGTGATAAGCTAGTGTACCTACCTACTCAAGGTGATCTGGAAGAGTATAGATATTGCATGTAGAGTGCTCAATGCCGTGGAATACACCAATGCAAGCTGAATTCAGTAACCTACTTGGTATCCTTTACAGTGGAACAGCCATTGAATTGATTTGGTCTGCAAACGCTAATGATCCAGTGAGTAGAAAACGTTATGTTACTGAAAGTAAATTCTTGTGCTTAGTTAGCACACTCATAAAATTGGTTGCAGACTACTCTAAATCATATGCTGTGCATAATAATAAGGTTTACATCATGTTAGCACATACTGGATTTCAGCAAATTTGAACTATACACTCCATTGAGTTGAATGCTTTACATTCTATTCAATACAGTTTGTGATAAGGTAGTGTACATAACTGCTCAAGCTGATCTGGAACTTTATAGATGTTGCATGTAGAGTGCTCAATGCCATGGAATACACCAATGCAAGCTGAATTCAGTAACCTACCTAGTACCCTTTACAGTGGAACAGCCAATGAATTGGTTTTGTTCTGCAAACGCTAATGTTCCAGTGAGTAGAAAACGTTATGTTCCTTATAGGAAATTCTGGTGCTTAGTTAGCACACTCATAAAATTGGTTGCAGAATACTCTAAATCATATGGTGAGTATAATATCAAAGTTTACTTCATGTTAGCACATACTTGTTTTCAGCAAATTTGAACTATACACTCCTTTCAGTTGAATGCTTTACTTTCTATTCAATACATTTTGTGATAAGCTAGTGTACCTACCTACTCAAGGTGATCTGGAAGAGTATAGATATTGCATGTAGAGTGCTCAATGCCGTGGAATACATCAATGCAAGCTGAATTCAGTAACCTACTTGGTATCCTTTACAGTGGAACAGCCATTGAATTGATTTGGTTCTGCAAACGCTAATGTTCCAGTGAGTAGAAAACGTTATGTTACTGAAAGTAAATTCTTGTGCTTAGTTAGCACACTCATAAAATTGGTTGCAGACTACTCTAAATCATATGCTGTGCATAATAATAAGGTTTACATCATGTTAGCACATACTGGATTTCAGCAAATTTGCACTGTACACTCCATTGAGTTGAATGCTTTACATTCTATTCAATATAGTTTGTGATAAGGTAGTGTATATAACTGCTCAAGGTGATCTGGAACTGTATAGATATTGCATGTAGAGTGCTCAATGCCATGGAATTCACCAATGCAAGCTGAATTCAGTAACCTACCTAGTACCCTTTACACTGGAACAGCCATTCAATTGGTTTTGTTCTGCAAACGCTAATGTTCCACTGTGTAGAAAAGTAGATGTTACTGAAAGTAACATCTTGAGCTTAGTAGGCACACTCATAAAATTGGTTGCAGACTACTCTAAATCATATGGTGAGTATAATATCAAAGTATACTTCATGTTAGCACATACCTGTTTTCAGCAAATTTGAACTATACACTCCTTTGAGTTGAATGCGTTACTTTCTATTCAATACATTTTGTGATAAGCTAGTGTAGATAACTACTGAAGGTGATCTGGAACTGTATAGATATTGCATGTAGAGTGCTCAATGCCATGGAATTCACCAATGCAACCTGAATTCAGTAACCTACCTAGTACCCTTTACAGTGGAACAGCCATTGAATTGGTTTTGTTCTGCAAACGCTAATGTACCAGTGAGTAGAAAACGTTATGTTACTGAAAGTAAATTCTTGTGCTTAGTTAGCACACTCATAAAATTGGTTGCAGACTACTCTAAATCATATGCTGTGCATAATAATGTTTACATCATGTTAGCACATACTGGATTTCAGCAAATTTGAACTATACACTCCATTGAGTTGAATGCTTTACATACTAGTCAATACAGTTTGTGATAAGGTAGTGTATATAACTGCTCAAGCTGATCTGGAACTTTATAGATGTTGCATGTAGAGTGCTCAATGCCATGGAATACACCAATGCAAGCTGAATTCAGTAACCTACCTAGTACCCTTTACAGTGGAACAGCCATTGAATTGGTTTTGTTCTGCAAACGCTAATGTTCCAGTGAGTAGAAAACGTTATGTTCCTTAAAGGAAATTCTGGTGCTTAGCTAGCACACTCATAAAATTGGTTGCAGAATACTCTAAATCATATGGTGAGTATAATATCAAAGTTTACTTCATGTTAGCACATACTTGTTTTCAGCAAATTTGAACTATACACTCCATTGAGTTGAATGCTTTACTTTCTATTGAATACATTTTGTGATAAGCTAGTGTACCTACCTACTCAAGGTAATCTGGAAGAGTATAGATATTGCATGTAGAGTGCTCAATGCCGTGGAATACACCAATGCAAGCTGAATTCAGTAACCTACTTGGTATCCTTTACAGTGGAACAGCCATTGAATTGATTTGGTTCTGCAAACGCTAAAGTTCCAGTGAGTAGAAAACGTTATGTTACTGAAAGTAAATTCTTGTGCTTAGTTAGCACACTCATAAAATTGGTTGCAGACTACTCTAAATCATATGCTGTGCATAATAATATGGTTTACATCATGTTAGCACATACTTGTTTTCAGCAAATTTGAACTATACACTCCTTTGAGTTGAATGCTTTACTTTCTATTCAATACAGTTTGTGATAAGGTAGTGTATATAACTGCTCAAGGTGATCTGGAACTCTATAGATATTGCATGTAGAGTGCTCAATGCCATGGAATTCACCAATGCAAGCTGAATTCAGGAACCTACCTAGTACCCTTTACAGTGGAACAGCCATTCAATTGGTTTTGTTCTGCTAACGCTAATGTTCCACTGTGTAGAAAAGTAGATGTTACTGAAAGTAACATCTTGAGCTTAGTAGGCACACTCATAAAATTGGTTGCAGACTACTCTAAATCATATGGTGAGTATAATATCAAAGTTTACTTCATGTTAGCACATACCTGTTTTCAGCAAATTTGAACTATACACTCCTTTGAGTTGAATGCTTTACTTTCTATTCAAAACATTTTGTGATAAGCTAGTGTACCTACCTACTCAAGGTGATCTGGAAGAGTATAGATATTGCAGGTAGAGTGCTCAATGCCATGGAATACACCAATGCAAGCTGAATTCAGTAACTACTTGGTATCCTTTACAGTGGAACAGCCATTGAATTGATTTGGTTCTGCAAACGCTAATGTTCCAGTGAGTAGAAAACGTTATGTTACTGAAAGTAAATTCTTGTGCTTAGTTAGCACATAAAATTGGTTGCAGACTACACTAAATCATATGCTGTGCATAATAATATGGTTTACATCATGTTAGCACATACTGGATTTCAGCAAATTTGAACTGTTCACTCCATTGAGTTGAATGCTTTACATTCTATTCAATACATTTTGTGATAAGCTAGTGTACCTACCTACTCAAGGTGATCTGGAACTGTATAGATATTGCATGTAGAGTGCTCAATGCCATGGAATACACCAATGCAAGCTGAATTCAGTAACTACTTGGTATCCTTTACAGTGGAACAGCCATTGAATTGATTTGGTTCTGCAAACGCTAATGTTCCAATGAGTAGAAAACGTTATGTTCCTTATAGGAAATTCTGGTGCTTAGTTAGCACACTCATAAAATTGGTTGCAGAATACTCTAAATCATATGGTGAGTATAATATCAAAGTTTACTTCATGTTAGCACATACTTGTTTTCAGCAAATTTGAACTATACACTCCTTTCAGTTGAATGCTTTACTTTCTATTCAATACATTTTGTGATAAGCTAGTGTACCTACCTACTCAAGGTGATCTGGAAGAGTATAGATATTGCATGTAGAGTGCTCAATGCCGTGGAATACACCAATGCAAGCTGAATTCAGTAACCTACTTGGTATCCTTTACAGTGGAACAGCCATTGAATTGATTTGGTTCTGCAAACGCTAATGTTCCAGTGAGTAGAAAACGTTATGTTATTGAAAGTAAATTCTTGTGCTTAGTTAGCACACTCATAAAATTGGTTGCAGACTACTCTAAATCATATGCTGTGCATAATAATATGGTTTACATCATGTTAGCACATACTGGATTTCAGCAAATTTGAACTATACACTCCATTGAGTTGAATGCTTTACATACTAGTCAATACAGTTTGTGATAAGGTAGTGTATATAACTGCTCAAGCTGATCTGGAACTTTATGGATGTTGCATGTAGAGTGCTCAATGCCATGGAATACACCAATGCAAGCTGAATTCAGTAACCTACCTAGTACCCTTTACAGTGGAACAGCCATTGAATTGGTTTTGTTCTGCAAACGCTAATGTTCCAGTGAGTAGAAAACGTTATGTTCCTTAAAGGAAATTCTGGTGCTTAGCTAGCACACTCATAAAATTGGTTGCAGAATACTCTAAATCATATGGTGAGTATAATATCAAAGTTTACTTCATGTTAGCACATACTTGTTTTCAGCAAATTTGAACTATACACTCCATTGAGTTGAATGCTTTACTTTCTATTGAATACATTTTGTGATAAGCTAGTGTACCTACCTACTCAAGGTAATCTGGAAGAGTATAGATATTGCATGTAGAGTGCTCAATGCCGTGGAATACACCAATGCAAGCTGAATTCAGTAACCTACTTGGTATCCTTTACAGTGGAACAGCCATTGAATTGATTTGGTTCTGCAAACGCTAAAGTTCCAGTGAGTAGAAAACGTTATGTTACTGAAAGTAAATTCTTGTGCTTAGTTAGCACACTCATAAAATTGGTTGCAGACTACTCTAAATCATATGCTGTGCATAATAATATGGTTTACATCATGTTAGCACATACTTGTTTTCAGCAAATTTGAACTATACACTCCTTTGAGTTGAATGCTTTACTTTCTATTCAATACAGTTTGTGATAAGGTAGTGTATATAACTGCTCAAGGTGATCTGGAACTCTATAGATATTGCATGTAGAGTGCTCAATGCCATGGAATTCACCAATGCAAGCTGAATTCAGGAACCTACCTAGTACCCTTTACAGTGGAACAGCCATTCAATTGGTTTTGTTCTGCTAACGCTAATGTTCCACTGTGTAGAAAAGTAGATGTTACTGAAAGTAACATCTTGAGCTTAGTAGGCACACTCATAAAATTGGTTGCAGACTACTCTAAATCATATGGTGAGTATAATATCAAAGTTTACTTCATGTTAGCACATACCTGTTTTCAGCAAATTTGAACTATACACTCCTTTGAGTTGAATGCTTTACTTTCTATTCAAAACATTTTGTGATAAGCTAGTGTACCTACCTACTCAAGGTGATCTGGAAGAGTATAGATATTGCATGTAGAGTGCTCAATGCCGTGGAATACACCAATGCAAGCTGAATTCAGTAAACTACTTGGTATCCTTTACAGTGGAACAGCCATTGAATTGATTTGGTTCTGCAAACGCTAATGTTCCAGTGAGTAGAAAACGTTATGTTACTGAAAGTAAATTCTTGTGCTTAGTTAGCACATAAAATTGGTTGCAGACTACTCTAAATCATATGCTGTGCATAATAATATGGTTTACATCATGTTAGCACATACTGGATTTCAGCAAATTTGAACTGTTCACTCCATTGAGTTGAATGCTTTACATTCTATTCAATACATTTTGTGATAAGCTAGTGTACCTACCTACTCAAGGTGATCTGGAACTGTATAGATATTGCATGTAGAGTGCTCAATGCCATGGAATACACCAATGCAAGCTGAATTCAGTAACTACTTGGTATCCTTTACAGTGGAACAGCCATTGAATTGATTTGGTTCTGCAAACGCTAATGTTCCAATGAGTAGAAAACGTTATGTTCCTTATAGGAAATTCTGGTGCTTAGTTAGCACACTCATAAAATTGGTTGCAGAATACTCTAAATCATATGGTGAGTATAATATCAAAGTTTACTTCATGTTAGCACATACTTGTTTTCAGCAAATTTGAACTATACACTCCTTTCAGTTGAATGCTTTACTTTCTATTCAATACATTTTGTGATAAGCTAGTGTACCTACCTACTCAAGGTGATCTGGAAGAGTATAGATATTGCATGTAGAGTGCTCAATGCCTTGGAATACACCAATGCAAGCTGAATTCAGTAACCTACTTGGTATCCTTTACAGTGGAACAGCCATTGAATTGATTTGGTTCTGCAAACGCTAATGTTCCAGTGAGTAGAAAACGTTATGTTATTGAAAGTAAATTCTTGTGCTTAGTTAGCACACTCATAAAATTGGTTGCAGACTACTCTAAATCATATGCTGTGCATAATAATATGGTTTACATCATGTTAGCACATACTGGATTTCAGCAAATTTGAACTATACACTCCATTGAGTTGAATGCTTTACATACTAGTCAATACAGTTTGTGATAAGGTAGTGTATATAACTGCTCAAGCTGATCTGGAACTTTATAGATGTTGCATGTAGAGTGCTCAATGCCATGGAATACACCAATGCAAGCTGAATTCAGTAACCTACCTAGTACCCTTTACAGTGGAACAGCCATTGAATTGGTTTTGTTCTGCAAACGCTAATGTTCCAGTGAGTAGAAAACGTTATGTTCCTTAAAGGAAATTCTGGTGCTTAGCTAGCACACTCATAAAATTGGTTGCAGAATACTCTAAATCATATGGTGAGTATAATATCAAAGTTTACTTCATGTTAGCACATACTTGTTTTCAGCAAATTTGAACTATACACTCCATTGAGTTGAATGCTTTACTTTCTATTGAATACATTTTGTGATAAGCTAGTGTACCTACCTACTCAAGGTAATCTGGAAGAGTATAGATATTGCATGTAGAGTGCTCAATGCCGTGGAATACACCAATGCAAGCTGAATTCAGTAACCTACTTGGTATCCTTTACAGTGGAACAGCCATTGAATTGATTTGGTTCTGCAAACGCTAAAGTTCCAGTGAGTAGAAAACGTTATGTTACTGAAAGTAAATTCTTGTGCTTAGTTAGCACACTCATAAAATTGGTTGCAGACTACTCTAAATCATATGCTGTGCATAATAATATGGTTTACATCATGTTAGCACATACTTGTTTTCAGCAAATTTGAACTATACACTCCTTTGAGTTGAATGCTTTACTTTCTATTCAATACAGTTTGTGATAAGGTAGTGTATATAACTGCTCAAGGTGATCTGGAACTCTATAGATATTGCATGTAGAGTGCTCAATGCCATGGAATTCACCAATGCAAGCTGAATTCAGGAACCTACCTAGTACCCTTTACAGTGGAACAGCCATTCAATTGGTTTTGTTCTGCTAACGCTAATGTTCCACTGTGTAGAAAAGTAGATGTTACTGAAAGTAACATCTTGAGCTTAGTAGGCACACTCATAAAATTGGTTGCAGACTACTCTAAATCATATGGTGAGTATAATATCAAAGTTTACTTCATGTTAGCACATACCTGTTTTCAGCAAATTTGAACTATACACTCCTTTGAGTTGAATGCTTTACTTTCTATTCAAAACATTTTGTGATAAGCTAGTGTACCTACCTACTCAAGGTGATCTGGAAGAGTATAGATATTGCATGTAGAGTGCTCAATGCCGTGGAATACACCAATGCAAGCTGAATTCAGTAAACTACTTGGTATCCTTTACAGTGGAACAGCCATTGAATTGATTTGGTTCTGCAAACGCTAATGTTCCAGTGAGTAGAAAACGTTATGTTACTGAAAGTAAATTCTTGTGCTTAGTTAGCACATAAAATTGGTTGCAGACTACTCTAAATCATATGCTGTGCATAATAATATGGTTTACATCATGTTAGCACATACTGGATTTCAGCAAATTTGAACTGTTCACTCCATTGAGTTGAATGCTTTACATTCTATTCAATACATTTTGTGATAAGCTAGTGTACCTACCTACTCAAGGTGATCTGGAACTGTATAGATATTGCATGTAGAGTGCTCAATGCCATGGAATACACCAATGCAAGCTGAATTCAGTAACTACTTGGTATCCTTTACAGTGGAACAGCCATTGAATTGATTTGGTTCTACAAACGCTAATGTTCCAATGAGTAGAAAACGTTATGTTCCTTATAGGAAATTCTGGTGCTTAGTTAGCACACTCATAAAATTGGTTGCAGAATACTCTAAATCATATGGTGAGTATAATATCAAAGTTTACTTCATGTTAGCACATACTTGTTTTCAGCAAATTTGAACTATACACTCCTTTCAGTTGAATGCTTTACTTTCTATTCAATACATTTTGTGATAAGCTAGTGTACCTACCTACTCAAGGTGATCTGGAAGAGTATAGATATTGCATGTAGAGTGCTCAATGCCGTGGAATACATCAATGCAAGCTGAATTCAGTAACCTACTTGGTATCCTTTACAGTGGAACAGCCATTGAATTGATTTGGTTCTGCAAACGCTAATGTTCCAGTGAGTAGAAAACGTTATGTTACTGAAAGTAACATCTTGAGCTTAGTAGGCACACTCATAAAATTGGTTGCAGACTACTCTAAATAATATGCTGTGCATAATAATAATGTTTACATCATGTTAGCACATACTGGATTTCAGCAAATTTCAACTGTACACTCCATTGAGTTGAATGCTTTACATTCTATTCAATACAGTTTGTGATAAGGTAGTGTATATAACAGCTCAAGGTGATCTGGAACTGAATAGATATTGCATGTAGAGTGCTCAATGCCATGGAATTCACCAATGCAAGCTGAATTCAGTAACCTACCTAGTACCCTTTACAGTGGAACAGCCATTGAATTGGTTTTGTTCTGCAAACGCTAATGTTCCACTGTGTAGAAAAGTAGATGTTACTGAAAGTAACATCTTGAGCTTAGTAGGCACACTCATAAAATTGGTTGCAGACTACTCTAAATCATATGCTGTGTATAATAATAAGGTTTACTTCATGTTAGCACATACTTGTTTTCTGCAAATTTGAACTATACAATCCATTGAGTTGAATGCTTCACTTTCTATTCAATACATTTTGTGATAAGCTAGTGTAGATAACTACTGAAGGTGATCTGGAACTGAATAGATATTGCATGTAGAGTGCTCAATGCCATGGAATTCACCAATGCAACCTGAATTCAGTAAGCTACCTAGTACCCTTTACAGTGGAACAGCCATTGAATTGGTTTTGTTTTGCAAACGCTAATGTTCCAGTGAGTAGAAAACGTTATGTTACTGAAAGTAAATTCTTGTGCTTAGTTAGCACACTCATAAAATTGGTTGCGGACTACTCTAAATCATATGCTGTGCATAATAATAAGGTTTACATCATGTTAGCAAATACTGGATTTCAGCAAATTTGAACTATACACTCCATTGAGTTGAATGCTTTACATTCTATTCAATACAGTTTGTGATAAGGTAGTGTATATAACTGCTCAAGCTGATCTGGAACTTTATAGATGTTGCATGTAGAATGCTCAATACCATGGAATACACCAATGCAAGCTGAATTCAGTAACCTACCTAGTACCCTTTACAGTGGAACAGCCATTGAATTGGTTTTGTTCTGCAAACGCTAATGTTCCAGTGAGTAGAAAACGTTATGTTCCTTAAAGGAAATTCTGGTGCTTAGTTAGCACACTCATAAAATTGGTTGCAGAATACTCTAAATCATATGGTGAGTAGAATATCAAAGTTTACTTCATGTTAGCACATACTTGTTTTCAGCAAATTTGAACTATACACTCCATTGAGTTGAATGCTTTACTTTCTATTGAATACATTTTGTGATAAGCTAGTGTACCTACCTACTCAAGGTGATCTGGAAGAGTATAGATATTGCAGGTAGAGTGCTCAATGCCATGGAATACACCAATGCAAGCTGAATTCAGTAACCTACTTGGTATCCTTTACAGTGGAACAGCCATTGAATTGATTTGGTTCTGCAAACGCTAATGTTCCAGTGAGTAGAAAACGTTATGTTACTGAAAGTAAATTCTTGTGCTTAGTTAGCACACTCATAAAATTGGTTGCAGACTACTCTAAATCATATGCTGTGCATAATAATAATGTTTACATCATGTTAGCACATACTGGATTTCAGCAAATTTGAACTGTACACTCCATTGAGTTGAATGCTTTACATTCTATTCAATACAGTTTGTGATAAGGTAGTGTATATAACTGCTCAAGGTGATCTGGAACTGTATAGATATTGCATGTAGAGTGCTCAATGCCATGGAATTCACCAATGCAAGCTGAATTCAGTAACCTACCTAGTACCCTTTACACTGGAACAGCCATTGAATTGGTTTTGTTCTGTAAACGCTAATGTTCCACTGTGTAGAAAAGTAGATGTTACTGAAAGTAACATCTTGAGCTTAGTAGGCACACTCATAAAATTGGTTGCAGACTACTCTAAATCATATGGTGAGTATAATATCAAAGTTTACTTCATGTTCGCACATACTTGTTTTCAGCAAATTTGAACTATACACTCCTTTCAGTTGAATGCTTTACTTTCTATTCAATACATTTTGTGATAAGCTAGTGTACCTACCTACTCAAGATGATCTGGAAGAGTATAGATATTGCATGTAGAGTGCTCAATGCCGTGGAATACACCAATGCAAGCTGAATTCAGTAACCTACTTGGTATCCTTTACAGTGGAACAGCCATTGAATTGATTTGGTTCTGCAAACGCTAATGTTCCAGTGAGTAGAAAACGTTATGTTACTGAAAGTAAATTCTTGTGCTTAGTTAGCACACTCATAAAATTGGTTGCAGACTACTCTAAATCATATGCTGTGCATAATAATAAGGTTTACATCATGTTAGCACATACTGGATTTCAGCAAATTTGCACTGTACACTCCATTGAGTTGAATGCTTTACATTCTATTCAATACAGTTTCTGATAAGGTAGTGTATATAACTGCTCAAGGTGATCTGGAACTGCATAGATATCGCATGTAGAGTGCTCAATGCCATGGAATTCACCAATGCAAGCTGAATTCAGTAACCTACCTAGTACCCTTTACAGTGGAACAGCCATTCAATTGGTTTTGTTCTGCAAACGCTAATGTTCCACTGTGTAGAAAAGTAGATGTTACTGAAAGTAACATCTTGAGCTTAGTAGGCACACTCATAAAATTGGTTGCAGACTACTCTAAATCATATGGTGAGTATAATATCAAAGTTTACTTCATGTTAGCACATACTTGTTTTCTGCAAATTTGAACTATACAATCCATTGAGTTGAATGCTTTACTTTCTATTCAATACATTTTGTGATAAGCTAGTGTACCTACCTACTCAAGGTTATCTGGAAGAGTATAGATATTGCAGGTAGAGTGCTCAATGCCATGGAATACACCAATGCAAGCTGAATTCAGTATCTGCTTGGTATCCTTTACAGTGGAACAGCCATTGAATTGATTTGGTTCTGCAAACGCTAAAGTTCCAGTGAGTAGAAAACGTTATGTTACTGAAAGTAAATTCTTGTGCTTAGTTAGCACACTCATAAAATTGGTTGCAGACTACTCTAAATCATATGCTGTGCATAATAATAAGGTTTACATCATGTTAGCACATACTGGATTTCAGCAAATTTGAACTATACACTCCATTGAGTTGAATGCTTTACTTTCTATTCAATATAGTTTGTGATAAGGTAGTGTATATAACTGCTCAAGGTGATCTGGAACTGTATAGATATTGCATGTAGAGTGCTCAATGCCATGGAATTCACCAATGCAAGCTGAATTCAGTAACCTACCTAGTTCCCTTTACACTGGAACAGCCATTCAATTGGTTTTGTTCTGCAAACGCTAATGTTCCACTGTGTAGAAAAGTAGATGTTACTGAAAGTAACATCTTGAGCTTAGTAGGCACACTCATAAAATTGGTTGCAGACTACTCTACATCATATGGTGAGTATAATATCAAAGTTTACTTCATGTTAGCACATACCTGTTTTCAGCAAATTTGAACTATACACTCCTTTGAGTTGAATGCTTTACTTTCTATTCAAAACATTTTGTGATAAGCTAGTGTACCTACCTACTCAAGGTGATCTGGAAGAGTATAGATATTGCATGTAGAGTGCTCAATGCCGTGGAATACACCAATGCAAGCTGAATTCAGTAAACTACTTGGTATCCTTTACAGTGGAACAGCCATTGAATTGATTTGGTTCTGCAAACGCTAATGTTCCAGTGAGTAGAAAACGTTATGTTACTGAAAGTAAATTCTTGTGCTTAGTTAGCACACTCATAAAATTGGTTGCAGACTACTCTTAATCATATGCTGTGCATAATAATATGGTTTACATCATGTTAGCACATACTGGATTTCAGCAAATTTGAACTGTTCACTCCATTGAGTTGAATGCTTTACATTCTATTCAATACATTTTGTGATAAGCTAGTGTACCTACCTACTCAAGGTGATCTGGAAGAGTATAGATATTGCATGTAGAGTGCTCAATGCCGTGGAATACACCAATGCAAGCTGAATTCAGTAACCTACTTGGTATCCTTTACAGTGGAACAGCCATTGAATTGATTTGGTTCTGCAAACGCTAATGTTCCAGTGAGTAGAAAACGTTATGTTATTGAAAGTAAATTCTTGTGCTTAGTTAGCACACTCATAAAATTGGTTGCAGACTACTCTAAATCATATGCTGTGCATAATAATATGGTTTACATCATGTTAGCACATATTTGTTTTCAGCAAATTTGAACTATACACTCCTTTGAGTTGAATTCTTTACATTCTATTCAATACAGTTTGTGATAAGGTAGTGTATATAACTGCTCAAGGTGATCTGGAACTGTATAGATATTGCATGTAGAGTGCTCAATGCCATGGAATACACCAATGCAAGCTGAATTAAGTAACTACTTGGTATCCTTTACAGTGGAACAGCCATTGAATTGATTTGGTTCTGCAAACGCTAATGTTCCAGTGAGTAGAAAACGTTATGTTCCTTATAGGAAATTCTGGTGCTTAGTTAGCACACTCATAAAATTGGTTGCAGAATACTCTAAATCATATGGTGAGTATAATATCAAAGTTTACTTCATGTTAGCACATACTTGTTTTCAGCAAATTTGAACTATACACTCCTTTCAGTTGAATGCTTTACTTTCTATTCAATACATTTTGTGATAAGCTAGTGTACCTACCTACTCAAGGTGATCTGGAAGAGTATAGATATTGCATGTAGAGTGCTCAATGCCGTGGAATACACCAATGCAAGCTGAATTCAGTAACCTACTTGGTATCCTTTACAGTGGAACAGCCATTGAATTGATTTGGTCTGCAAACGCTAATGATCCAGTGAGTAGAAAACGTTATGTTACTGAAAGTAAATTCTTGTGCTTAGTTAGCACACTCATAAAATTGGTTGCAGACTACTCTAAATCATATGCTGTGCATAATAATAAGGTTTACATCATGTTAGCACATACTGGATTTCAGCAAATTTGAACTATACACTCCATTGAGTTGAATGCTTTACATTCTATTCAATACAGTTTGTGATAAGGTAGTGTACATAACTGCTCAAGCTGATCTGGAACTTTATAGATGTTGCATGTAGAGTGCTCAATGCCATGGAATACACCAATGCAAGCTGAATTCAGTAACCTACCTAGTACCCTTTACAGTGGAACAGCCAATGAATTGGTTTTGTTCTGCAAACGCTAATGTTCCAGTGAGTAGAAAACGTTATGTTCCTTATAGGAAATTCTGGTGCTTAGTTAGCACACTCATAAAATTGGTTGCAGAATACTCTAAATCATATGGTGAGTATAATATCAAAGTTTACTTCATGTTAGCACATACTTGTTTTCAGCAAATTTGAACTATACACTCCTTTCAGTTGAATGCTTTACTTTCTATTCAATACATTTTGTGATAAGCTAGTGTACCTACCTACTCAAGGTGATCTGGAAGAGTATAGATATTGCATGTAGAGTGCTCAATGCCGTGGAATACACCAATGCAAGCTGAATTCAGTAACCTACTTGGTATCCTTTACAGTGGAACAGCCATTGAATTGATTTGGTTCTGCAAACGCTAATGTTCCAGTGAGTAGAAAACGTTATGTTATTGAAAGTAAATTCTTGTGCTTAGTTAGCACACTCATAAAATTGGTTGCAGACTACTCTAAATCATATGCTGTGCATAATAATATGGTTTACATCATGTTAGCACATATTTGTTTTCAGCAAATTTGAACTATACACTCCTTTGAGTTGAATTCTTTACATTCTATTCAATACAGTTTGTGATAAGGTAGTGTATATAACTGCTCAAGGTGATCTGGAACTGTATAGATATTGCATGTAGAGTGCTCAATGCCATGGAATACACCAATGCAAGCTGAATTAAGTAACTACTTGGTATCCTTTACAGTGGAACAGCCATTGAATTGATTTGGTTCTGCAAACGCTAATGTTCCAGTGAGTAGAAAACGTTATGTTCCTTATAGGAAATTCTGGTGCTTAGTTAGCACACTCATAAAATTGGTTGCAGAATACTCTAAATCATATGGTGAGTATAATATCAAAGTTTACTTCATGTTAGCACATACTTGTTTTCAGCAAATTTGAACTATACACTCCTTTCAGTTGAATGCTTTACTTTCTATTCAATACATTTTGTGATAAGCTAGTGTACCTACCTACTCAAGGTGATCTGGAAGAGTATAGATATTGCATGTAGAGTGCTCAATGCCGTGGAATACACCAATGCAAGCTGAATTCAGTAACCTACTTGGTATCCTTTACAGTGGAACAGCCATTGAATTGATTTGGTCTGCAAACGCTAATGATCCAGTGAGTAGAAAACGTTATGTTACTGAAAGTAAATTCTTGTGCTTAGTTAGCACACTCATAAAATTGGTTGCAGACTACTCTAAATCATATGCTGTGCATAATAATAAGGTTTACATCATGTTAGCACATACTGGATTTCAGCAAATTTGAACTATACACTCCATTGAGTTGAATGCTTTACATTCTATTCAATACAGTTTGTGATAAGGTAGTGTACATAACTGCTCAAGCTGATCTGGAACTTTATAGATGTTGCATGTAGAGTGCTCAATGCCATGGAATACACCAATGCAAGCTGAATTCAGTAACCTACCTAGTACCCTTTACAGTGGAACAGCCAATGAATTGGTTTTGTTCTGCAAACGCTAATGTTCCAGTGAGTAGAAAACGTTATGTTCCTTATAGGAAATTCTGGTGCTTAGTTAGCACACTCATAAAATTGGTTGCAGAATACTCTAAATCATATGGTGAGTATAATATCAAAGTTTACTTCATGTTAGCACATACTTGTTTTCAGCAAATTTGAACTATACACTCCTTTCAGTTGAATGCTTTACTTTCTATTCAATACATTTTGTGATAAGCTAGTGTACCTACCTACTCAAGGTGATCTGGAAGAGTATAGATATTGCATGTAGAGTGCTCAATGCCGTGGAATACACCAATGCAAGCTGAATTCAGTAACCTACTTGGTATCCTTTACAGTGGAACAGCCATTGAATTGATTTGGTCTGCAAACGCTAATGATCCAGTGAGTAGAAAACGTTATGTTACTGAAAGTAAATTCTTGTGCTTAGTTAGCACACTCATAAAATTGGTTGCAGACTACTCTAAATCATATGCTGTGCATAATAATAAGGTTTACATCATGTTAGCACATACTGGATTTCAGCAAATTTGAACTATACACTCCATTGAGTTGAATGCTTTACATTCTATTCAATACAGTTTGTGATAAGGTAGTGTACATAACTGCTCAAGCTGATCTGGAACTTTATAGATGTTGCATGTAGAGTGCTCAATGCCATGGAATACACCAATGCAAGCTGAATTCAGTAACCTACCTAGTACCCTTTACAGTGGAACAGCCAATGAATTGGTTTTGTTCTGCAAACGCTAATGTTCCAGTGAGTAGAAAACGTTATGTTCCTTATAGGAAATTCTGGTGCTTAGTTAGCACACTCATAAAATTGGTTGCAGAATACTCTAAATCATATGGTGAGTATAATATCAAAGTTTACTTCATGTTAGCACATACTTGTTTTCAGCAAATTTGAACTATACACTCCTTTCAGTTGAATGCTTTACTTTCTATTCAATACATTTTGTGATAAGCTAGTGTACCTACCTACTCAAGGTGATCTGGAAGAGTATAGATATTGCATGTAGAGTGCTCAATGCCGTGGAATACATCAATGCAAGCTGAATTCAGTAACCTACTTGGTATCCTTTACAGTGGAACAGCCATTGAATTGATTTGGTTCTGCAAACGATAATGTTCCAGTGAGTAGAAAACGTTATGTTACTGAAAGTAAATTCTTGTGCTTAGTTAGCACACTCATAAAATTGGTTGCAGACTACTCTAAATCATATGCTGTGCATAATAATAAGGTTTACATCATGTTAGCACATACTGGATTTCAGCAAATTTGCACTGTACACTCCATTGAGTTGAATGCTTTACATTCTATTCAATATAGTTTGTGATAAGGTAGTGTATATAACTGCTCAAGGTGATCTGGAACTGTATAGATATTGCATGTAGAGTGCTCAATGCCATGGAATTCACCAATGCAAGCTGAATTCAGTAACCTACCTAGTACCCTTTACACTGGAACAGCCATTCAATTGGTTTTGTTCTGCAAACGCTAATGTTCCACTGTGTAGAAAAGTAGATGTTACTGAAAGTAACATCTTGAGCTTAGTAGGCACACTCATAAAATTGGTTGCAGACTACTCTAAATCATATGGTGAGTATAATATCAAAGTATACTTCATGTTAGCACATACCTGTTTTCAGCAAATTTGAACTATACACTCCTTTGAGTTGAATGCGTTACTTTCTATTCAATACATTTTGTGATAAGCTAGTGTAGATAACTACTGAAGGTGATCTGGAACTGTATAGATATTGCATGTAGAGTGCTCAATGCCATGGAATTCACCAATGCAACCTGAATTCAGTAACCTACCTAGTACCCTTTACAGTGGAACAGCCATTGAATTGGTTTTGTTCTGCAAACGCTAATGTTCCAGTGAGTAGAAAACGTTATGTTACTGAAAGTAAATTCTTGTGCTTAGTTAGCACACTCATAAAATTGGTTGCAGACTACTCTAAATCATATGCTGTGCATAATAATGTTTACATCATGTTAGCACATACTGGATTTCAGCAAATTTGAACTATACACTCCATTGAGTTGAATGCTTTACATACTAGTCAATACAGTTTGTGATAAGGTAGTGTATATAACTGCTCAAGCTGATCTGGAACTTTATAGATGTTGTATGTAGAGTGCTCAATGCCATGGAATACACCAATGCAAGCTGAATTCAGTAACCTACCTAGTACCCTTTACAGTGGAACAGCCATTGAATTGGTTTTGTTCTGCAAACGCTAATGTTCCAGTGAGTAGAAAACGTTATGTTCCTTAAAGGAAATTCTGGTGCTTAGCTAGCACACTCATAAAATTGGTTGCAGAATACTCTAAATCATATGGTGAGTATAATATCAAAGTTTACTTCATGTTAGCACATACTTGTTTTCAGCAAATTTGAACTATACACTCCATTGAGTTGAATGCTTTACTTTCTATTGAATACATTTTGTGATAAGCTAGTGTACCTACCTACTCAAGGTAATCTGGAAGAGTATAGATATTGCATGTAGAGTGCTCAATGCCGTGGAATACACCAATGCAAGCTGAATTCAGTAACCTACTTGGTATCCTTTACAGTGGAACAGCCATTGAATTGATTTGGTTCTGCAAACGCTAAAGTTCCAGTGAGTAGAAAACGTTATGTTACTGAAAGTAAATTCTTGTGCTTAGTTAGCACACTCATAAAATTGGTTGCAGACTACTCTAAATCATATGCTGTGCATAATAATATGGTTTACATCATGTTAGCACATACTTGTTTTCAGCAAATTTGAACTATACACTCCTTTGAGTTGAATGCTTTACTTTCTATTCAATACAGTTTGTGATAAGGTAGTGTATATAACTGCTCAAGGTGATCTGGAACTCTATAGATATTGCATGTAGAGTGCTCAATGCCATGGAATTCACCAATGCAAGCTGAATTCAGGAACCTACCTAGTACCCTTTACAGTGGAACAGCCATTCAATTGGTTTTGTTCTGCTAACGCTAATGTTCCACTGTGTAGAAAAGTAGATGTTACTGAAAGTAACATCTTGAGCTTAGTAGGCACACTCATAAAATTGGTTGCAGACTACTCTAAATCATATGGTGAGTATAATATCAAAGTTTACTTCATGTTAGCACATACCTGTTTTCAGCAAATTTGAACTATACACTCCTTTGAGTTGAATGCTTTACTTTCTATTCAAAACATTTTGTGATAAGCTAGTGTACCTACCTACTCAAGGTGATCTGGAAGAGTATAGATATTGCATGTAGAGTGCTCAATGCCGTGGAATACACCAATGCAAGCTGAATTCAGTAAACTACTTGGTATCCTTTACAGTGGAACAGCCATTGAATTGATTTGGTTCTGCAAACGCTAATGTTCCAGTGAGTAGAAAACGTTATGTTACTGAAAGTAAATTCTTGTGCTTAGTTAGCACATAAAATTGGTTGCAGACTACTCTAAATCATATGCTGTGCATAATAATATGGTTTACATCATGTTAGCACATACTGGATTTCAGCAAATTTGAACTGTTCACTCCATTGAGTTGAATGCTTTACATTCTATTCAATACATTTTGTGATAAGCTAGTGTACCTACCTACTCAAGGTGATCTGGAACTGTATAGATATTGCATGTAGAGTGCTCAATGCCATGGAATACACCAATGCAAGCTGAATTCAGTAACTACTTGGTATCCTTTACAGTGGAACAGCCATTGAATTGATTTGGTTCTGCAAACGCTAATGTTCCAATGAGTAGAAAACGTTATGTTCCTTATAGGAAATTCTGGTGCTTAGTTAGCACACTCATAAAATTGGTTGCAGAATACTCTAAATCATATGGTGAGTATAATATCAAAGTTTACTTCATGTTAGCACATACTTGTTTTCAGCAAATTTGAACTATACACTCCTTTCAGTTGAATGCTTTACTTTCTATTCAATACATTTTGTGATAAGCTAGTGTACCTACCTACTCAAGGTGATCTGGAAGAGTATAGATATTGCATGTAGAGTGCTCAATGCCGTGGAATACACCAATGCAAGCTGAATTCAGTAACCTACTTGGTATCCTTTACAGTGGAACAGCCATTGAATTGATTTGGTTCTGCAAACGCTAATGTTCCAGTGAGTAGAAAACGTTATGTTATTGAAAGTAAATTCTTGTGCTTAGTTAGCACACTCATAAAATTGGTTGCAGACTACTCTAAATCATATGCTGTGCATAATAATATGGTTTACATCATGTTAGCACATACTGGATTTCAGCAAATTTGAACTATACACTCCATTGAGTTGAATGCTTTACATACTAGTCAATACAGTTTGTGATAAGGTAGTGTATATAACTGCTCAAGCTGATCTGGAACTTTATAGATGTTGCATGTAGAGTGCTCAATGCCATGGAATACACCAATGCAAGCTGAATTCAGTAACCTACCTAGTACCCTTTACAGTGGAACAGCCATTGAATTGGTTTTGTTCTGCAAACGCTAATGTTCCAGTGAGTAGAAAACGTTATGTTCCTTAAAGGAAATTCTGGTGCTTAGCTAGCACACTCATAAAATTGGTTGCAGAATACTCTAAATCATATGGTGAGTATAATATCAAAGTTTACTTCATGTTAGCACATACTTGTTTTCAGCAAATTTGAACTATACACTCCTTTCAGTTGAATGCTTTACTTTCTATTCAATACATTTTGTGATAAGCTAGTGTACCTACCTACTCAAGGTGATCTGGAAGAGTATAGATATTGCATGTAGAGTGCTCAATGCCGTGGAATACACCAATGCAAGCTCAATTCAGTAACCTACTTGGTATCCTTTACAGTGGAACAGCCATTGAATTGATTTGGTTCTGCAAACGATAATGTTCCAGTGAGTAGAAAACGTTATGTTACTGAAAGTAAATTCTTGTGCTTAGTTAGCACACTCATAAAATTGGTTGCAGACTACTCTAAATCATATGCTGTGCATAATAATAAGGTTTACATCATGTTAGCACATACTGGATTTCAGCAAATTTGCACTGTACACTCCATTGAGTTGAATGCTTTACATTCTATTCAATATAGTTTGTGATAAGGTAGTGTATATAACTGCTCAAGGTGATCTGGAACTGTATAGATATTGCATGTAGAGTGCTCAATGCCATGGAATTCACCAATGCAAGCTGAATTCAGTAACCTACCTAGTACCCTTTACACTGGAACAGCCATTCAATTGGTTTTGTTCTGCAAACGCTAATGTTCCACTGTGTAGAAAAGTAGATGTTACTGAAAGTAACATCTTGAGCTTAGTAGGCACACTCATAAAATTGGTTGCAGACTACTCTAAATCATATGGTGAGTATAATATCAAAGTATACTTCATGTTAGCACATACCTGTTTTCAGCAAATTTGAACTATACACTCCTTTGAGTTGAATGCGTTACTTTCTATTCAATACATTTTGTGATAAGCTAGTGTAGATAACTACTGAAGGTGATCTGGAACTGTATAGATATTGCATGTAGAGTGCTCAATGCCATGGAATTCACCAATGCAACCTGAATTCAGTAACCTACCTAGTACCCTTTACAGTGGAACAGACATTGAATTGGTTTTGTTCTGCAAACGCTAATGTTCCAGTGAGTAGAAAACGTTATGTTACTGAAAGTAAATTCTTGTGCTTAGTTAGCACACTCATAAAATTGGTTGCAGACTACTCTAAATCATATGCTGTGCATAATAATGTTTACATCATGTTAGCACATACTGGATTTCAGCAAATTTGAACTATACACTCCATTGAGTTGAATGCTTTACATACTAGTCAATACAGTTTGTGATAAGGTAGTGTATATAACTGCTCAAGCTGATCTGGAACTTTATAGATGTTGCATGTAGAGTGCTCAATGCCATGGAATACACCAATGCAAGCTGAATTCAGTAACCTACCTAGTACCCTTTACAGTGGAACAGCCATTGAATTGGTTTTGTTCTGCAAACGCTAATGTTCCAGTGAGTAGAAAACGTTATGTTCCTTAAAGGAAATTCTGGTGCTTAGCTAGCACACTCATAAAATTGGTTGCAGAATACTCTAAATCATATGGTGAGTATAATATCAAAGTTTACTTCATGTTAGCACATACTTGTTTTCAGCAAATTTGAACTATACACTCCTTTCAGTTGAATGCTTTACTTTCTATTCAATACATTTTGTGATAAGCTAGTGTACCTACCTACTCAAGGTGATCTGGAAGAGTATAGATATTGCATGTAGAGTGCTCAATGCCGTGGAATACATCAATGCAAGCTGAATTCAGTAACCTACTTGGTATCCTTTACAGTGGAACAGCCATTGAATTGATTTGGTTCTGCAAACGATAATGTTCCAGTGAGTAGAAAACGTTATGTTACTGAAAGTAAATTCTTGTGCTTAGTTAGCACACTCATAAAATTGGTTGCAGACTACTCTAAATCATATGCTGTGCATAATAATAAGGTTTACATCATGTTAGCACATACTGGATTTCAGCAAATTTGCACTGTACACTCCATTGAGTTGAATGCTTTACATTCTATTCAATATAGTTTGTGATAAGGTAGTGTATATAACTGCTCAAGGTGATCTGGAACTGTATAGATATTGCATGTAGAGTGCTCAATGCCATGGAATTCACCAATGCAAGCTGAATTCAGTAACCTACCTAGTACCCTTTACACTGGAACAGCCATTCAATTGGTTTTGTTCTGCAAACGCTAATGTTCCACTGTGTAGAAAAGTAGATGTTACTGAAAGTAACATCTTGAGCTTAGTAGGCACACTCATAAAATTGGTTGCAGACTACTCTAAATCATATGGTGAGTATAATATCAAAGTATACTTCATGTTAGCACATACCTGTTTTCAGCAAATTTGAACTATACACTCCTTTGAGTTGAATGCGTTACTTTCTATTCAATACATTTTGTGATAAGCTAGTGTAGATAACTACTGAAGGTGATCTGGAACTGTATAGATATTGCATGTAGAGTGCTCAATGCCATGGAATTCACCAATGCAACCTGAATTCAGTAACCTACCTAGTACCCTTTACAGTGGAACAGCCATTGAATTGGTTTTGTTCTGCAAACGCTAATGTTCCAGTGAGTAGAAAACGTTATGTTACTGAAAGTAAATTCTTGTGCTTAGTTAGCACACTCATAAAATTGGTTGCAGACTACTCTAAATCATATGCTGTGCATAATAATGTTTACATCATGTTAGCACATACTGGATTTCAGCAAATTTGAACTATACACTCCATTGAGTTGAATGCTTTACATACTAGTCAATACAGTTTGTGATAAGGTAGTGTATATAACTGCTCAAGCTGATCTGGAACTTTATAGATGTTGTATGTAGAGTGCTCAATGCCATGGAATACACCAATGCAAGCTGAATTCAGTAACCTACCTAGTACCCTTTACAGTGGAACAGCCATTGAATTGGTTTTGTTCTGCAAACGCTAATGTTCCAGTGAGTAGAAAACGTTATGTTCCTTAAAGGAAATTCTGGTGCTTAGCTAGCACACTCATAAAATTGGTTGCAGAATACTCTAAATCATATGGTGAGTATAATATCAAAGTTTACTTCATGTTAGCACATACTTGTTTTCAGCAAATTTGAACTATACACTCCATTGAGTTGAATGCTTTACTTTCTATTGAATACATTTTGTGATAAGCTAGTGTACCTACCTACTCAAGGTAATCTGGAAGAGTATAGATATTGCATGTAGAGTGCTCAATGCCGTGGAATACACCAATGCAAGCTGAATTCAGTAACCTACTTGGTATCCTTTACAGTGGAACAGCCATTGAATTGATTTGGTTCTGCAAACGCTAAAGTTCCAGTGAGTAGAAAACGTTATGTTACTGAAAGTAAATTCTTGTGCTTAGTTAGCACACTCATAAAATTGGTTGCAGACTACTCTAAATCATATGCTGTGCATAATAATATGGTTTACATCATGTTAGCACATACTTGTTTTCAGCAAATTTGAACTATACACTCCTTTGAGTTGAATGCTTTACTTTCTATTCAATACAGTTTGTGATAAGGTAGTGTATATAACTGCTCAAGGTGATCTGGAACTCTATAGATATTGCATGTAGAGTGCTCAATGCCATGGAATTCACCAATGCAAGCTGAATTCAGGAACCTACCTAGTACCCTTTACAGTGGAACAGCCATTCAATTGGTTTTGTTCTGCTAACGCTAATGTTCCACTGTGTAGAAAAGTAGATGTTACTGAAAGTAACATCTTGAGCTTAGTAGGCACACTCATAAAATTGGTTGCAGACTACTCTAAATCATATGGTGAGTATAATATCAAAGTTTACTTCATGTTAGCACATACCTGTTTTCAGCAAATTTGAACTATACACTCCTTTGAGTTGAATGCTTTACTTTCTATTCAAAACATTTTGTGATAAGCTAGTGTACCTACCTACTCAAGGTGATCTGGAAGAGTATAGATATTGCATGTAGAGTGCTCAATGCCGTGGAATACACCAATGCAAGCTGAATTCAGTAAACTACTTGGTATCCTTTACAGTGGAACAGCCATTGAATTGATTTGGTTCTGCAAACGCTAATGTTCCAGTGAGTAGAAAACGTTATGTTACTGAAAGTAAATTCTTGTGCTTAGTTAGCACATAAAATTGGTTGCAGACTACTCTAAATCATATGCTGTGCATAATAATATGGTTTACATCATGTTAGCACATACTGGATTTCAGCAAATTTGAACTGTTCACTCCATTGAGTTGAATGCTTTACATTCTATTCAATACATTTTGTGATAAGCTAGTGTACCTACCTACTCAAGGTGATCTGGAACTGTATAGATATTGCATGTAGAGTGCTCAATGCCATGGAATACACCAATGCAAGCTGAATTCAGTAACTACTTGGTATCCTTTACAGTGGAACAGCCATTGAATTGATTTGGTTCTGCAAACGCTAATGTTCCAATGAGTAGAAAACGTTATGTTCCTTATAGGAAATTCTGGTGCTTAGTTAGCACACTCATAAAATTGGTTGCAGAATACTCTAAATCATATGGTGAGTATAATATCAAAGTTTACTTCATGTTAGCACATACTTGTTTTCAGCAAATTTGAACTATACACTCCTTTCAGTTGAATGCTTTACTTTCTATTCAATACATTTTGTGATAAGCTAGTGTACCTACCTACTCAAGGTGATCTGGAAGAGTATAGATATTGCATGTAGAGTGCTCAATGCCGTGGAATACACCAATGCAAGCTGAATTCAGTAACCTACTTGGTATCCTTTACAGTGGAACAGCCATTGAATTGATTTGGTTCTGCAAACGCTAATGTTCCAGTGAGTAGAAAACGTTATGTTATTGAAAGTAAATTCTTGTGCTTAGTTAGCACACTCATAAAATTGGTTGCAGACTACTCTAAATCATATGCTGTGCATAATAATATGGTTTACATCATGTTAGCACATACTGGATTTCAGCAAATTTGAACTATACACTCCATTGAGTTGAATGCTTTACATACTAGTCAATACAGTTTGTGATAAGGTAGTGTATATAACTGCTCAAGCTGATCTGGAACTTTATAGATGTTGCATGTAGAGTGCTCAATGCCATGGAATACACCAATGCAAGCTGAATTCAGTAACCTACCTAGTACCCTTTACAGTGGAACAGCCATTGAATTGGTTTTGTTCTGCAAACGCTAATGTTCCAGTGAGTAGAAAACGTTATGTTCCTTAAAGGAAATTCTGGTGCTTAGCTAGCACACTCATAAAATTGGTTGCAGAATACTCTAAATCATATGGTGAGTATAATATCAAAGTTTACTTCATGTTAGCACATACTTGTTTTCAGCAAATTTGAACTATACACTCCTTTCAGTTGAATGCTTTACTTTCTATTCAATACATTTTGTGATAAGCTAGTGTACCTACCTACTCAAGGTGATCTGGAAGAGTATAGATATTGCATGTAGAGTGCTCAATGCCGTGGAATACATCAATGCAAGCTGAATTCAGTAACCTACTTGGTATCCTTTACAGTGGAACAGCCATTGAATTGATTTGGTTCTGCAAACGATAATGTTCCAGTGAGTAGAAAACGTTATGTTACTGAAAGTAAATTCTTGTGCTTAGTTAGCACACTCATAAAATTGGTTGCAGACTACTCTAAATCATATGCTGTGCATAATAATAAGGTTTACATCATGTTAGCACATACTGGATTTCAGCAAATTTGCACTGTACACTCCATTGAGTTGAATGCTTTACATTCTATTCAATATAGTTTGTGATAAGGTAGTGTATATAACTGCTCAAGGTGATCTGGAACTGTATAGATATTGCATGTAGAGTGCTCAATGCCATGGAATTCACCAATGCAAGCTGAATTCAGTAACCTACCTAGTACCCTTTACACTGGAACAGCCATTCAATTGGTTTTGTTCTGCAAACGCTAATGTTCCACTGTGTAGAAAAGTAGATGTTACTGAAAGTAACATCTTGAGCTTAGTAGGCACACTCATAAAATTGGTTGCAGACTACTCTAAATCATATGGTGAGTATAATATCAAAGTATACTTCATGTTAGCACATACCTGTTTTCAGCAAATTTGAACTATACACTCCTTTGAGTTGAATGCGTTACTTTCTATTCAATACATTTTGTGATAAGCTAGTGTAGATAACTACTGAAGGTGATCTGGAACTGTATAGATATTGCATGTAGAGTGCTCAATGCCATGGAATTCACCAATGCAACCTGAATTCAGTAACCTACCTAGTACCCTTTACAGTGGAACAGACATTGAATTGGTTTTGTTCTGCAAACGCTAATGTTCCAGTGAGTAGAAAACGTTATGTTACTGAAAGTAAATTCTTGTGCTTAGTTAGCACACTCATAAAATTGGTTGCAGACTACTCTAAATCATATGCTGTGCATAATAATGTTTACATCATGTTAGCACATACTGGATTTCAGCAAATTTGAACTATACACTCCATTGAGTTGAATGCTTTACATACTAGTCAATACAGTTTGTGATAAGGTAGTGTATATAACTGCTCAAGCTGATCTGGAACTTTATAGATGTTGCATGTAGAGTGCTCAATGCCATGGAATACACCAATGCAAGCTGAATTCAGTAACCTACCTAGTACCCTTTACAGTGGAACAGCCATTGAATTGGTTTTGTTCTGCAAACGCTAATGTTCCAGTGAGTAGAAAACGTTATGTTCCTTAAAGGAAATTCTGGTGCTTAGCTAGCACACTCATAAAATTGGTTGCAGAATACTCTAAATCATATGGTGAGTATAATATCAAAGTTTACTTCATGTTAGCACATACTTGTTTTCAGCAAATTTGAACTATACACTCCATTGAGTTGAATGCTTTACTTTCTATTGAATACATTTTGTGATAAGCTAGTGTACCTACCTACTCAAGGTAATCTGGAAGAGTATAGATATTGCATGTAGAGTGCTCAATGCCGTGGAATACACCAATGCAAGCTGAATTCAGTAACCTACTTGGTATCCTTTACAGTGGAACAGCCATTGAATTGATTTGGTTCTGCAAACGCTAAAGTTCCAGTGAGTAGAAAACGTTATGTTACTGAAAGTAAATTCTTGTGCTTAGTTAGCACACTCATAAAATTGGTTGCAGACTACTCTAAATCATATGCTGTGCATAATAATATGGTTTACATCATGTTAGCACATACTTGTTTTCAGCAAATTTGAACTATACACTCCTTTGAGTTGAATGCTTTACTTTCTATTCAATACAGTTTGTGATAAGGTAGTGTATATAACTGCTCAAGGTGATCTGGAACTCTATAGATATTGCATGTAGAGTGCTCAATGCCATGGAATTCACCAATGCAAGCTGAATTCAGGAACCTACCTAGTACCCTTTACAGTGGAACAGCCATTCAATTGGTTTTGTTCTGCTAACGCTAATGTTCCACTGTGTAGAAAAGTAGATGTTACTGAAAGTAACATCTTGAGCTTAGTAGGCACACTCATAAAATTGGTTGCAGACTACTCTAAATCATATGGTGAGTATAATATCAAAGTTTACTTCATGTTAGCACATACCTGTTTTCAGCAAATTTGAACTATACACTCCTTTGAGTTGAATGCTTTACTTTCTATTCAAAACATTTTGTGATAAGCTAGTGTACCTACCTACTCAAGGTGATCTGGAAGAGTATAGATATTGCATGTAGAGTGCTCAATGCCGTGGAATACACCAATGCAAGCTGAATTCAGTAAACTACTTGGTATCCTTTACAGTGGAACAGCCATTGAATTGATTTGGTTCTGCAAACGCTAATGTTCCAGTGAGTAGAAAACGTTATGTTACTGAAAGTAAATTCTTGTGCTTAGTTAGCACATAAAATTGGTTGCAGACTACTCTAAATCATATGCTGTGCATAATAATATGGTTTACATCATGTTAGCACATACTGGATTTCAGCAAATTTGAACTGTTCACTCCATTGAGTTGAATGCTTTACATTCTATTCAATACATTTTGTGATAAGCTAGTGTACCTACCTACTCAAGGTGATCTGGAACTGTATAGATATTGCATGTAGAGTGCTCAATGCCATGGAATACACCAATGCAAGCTGAATTCAGTAACTACTTGGTATCCTTTACAGTGGAACAGCCATTGAATTGATTTGGTTCTGCAAACGCTAATGTTCCAATGAGTAGAAAACGTTATGTTCCTTATAGGAAATTCTGGTGCTTAGTTAGCACACTCATAAAATTGGTTGCAGAATACTCTAAATCATATGGTGAGTATAATATCAAAGTTTACTTCATGTTAGCACATACTTGTTTTCAGCAAATTTGAACTATACACTCCTTTCAGTTGAATGCTTTACTTTCTATTCAATACATTTTGTGATAAGCTAGTGTACCTACCTACTCAAGGTGATCTGGAAGAGTATAGATATTGCATGTAGAGTGCTCAATGCCGTGGAATACACCAATGCAAGCTGAATTCAGTAACCTACTTGGTATCCTTTACAGTGGAACAGCCATTGAATTGATTTGGTTCTGCAAACGCTAATGTTCCAGTGAGTAGAAAACGTTATGTTATTGAAAGTAAATTCTTGTGCTTAGTTAGCACACTCATAAAATTGGTTGCAGACTACTCTAAATCATATGCTGTGCATAATAATATGGTTTACATCATGTTAGCACATACTGGATTTCAGCAAATTTGAACTATACACTCCATTGAGTTGAATGCTTTACATACTAGTCAATACAGTTTGTGATAAGGTAGTGTATATAACTGCTCAAGCTGATCTGGAACTTTATAGATGTTGCATGTAGAGTGCTCAATGCCATGGAATACACCAATGCAAGCTGAATTCAGTAACCTACCTAGTACCCTTTACAGTGGAACAGCCATTGAATTGGTTTTGTTCTGCAAACGCTAATGTTCCAGTGAGTAGAAAACGTTATGTTCCTTAAAGGAAATTCTGGTGCTTAGCTAGCACACTCATAAAATTGGTTGCAGAATACTCTAAATCATATGGTGAGTATAATATCAAAGTTTACTTCATGTTAGCACATACTTGTTTTCAGCAAATTTGAACTATACACTCCATTGAGTTGAATGCTTTACTTTCTATTGAATACATTTTGTGATAAGCTAGTGTACCTACCTACTCAAGGTAATCTGGAAGAGTATAGATATTGCATGTAGAGTGCTCAATGCCGTGGAATACACCAATGCAAGCTGAATTCAGTAACCTACTTGGTATCCTTTACAGTGGAACAGCCATTGAATTGATTTGGTTCTGCAAACGCTAAAGTTCCAGTGAGTAGAAAACGTTATGTTACTGAAAGTAAATTCTTGTGCTTAGTTAGCACACTCATAAAATTGGTTGCAGACTACTCTAAATCATATGCTGTGCATAATAATATGGTTTACATCATGTTAGCACATACTTGTTTTCAGCAAATTTGAACTATACACTCCTTTGAGTTGAATGCTTTACTTTCTATTCAATACAGTTTGTGATAAGGTAGTGTATATAACTGCTCAAGGTGATCTGGAACTCTATAGATATTGCATGTAGAGTGCTCAATGCCATGGAATTCACCAATGCAAGCTGAATTCAGGAACCTACCTAGTACCCTTTACAGTGGAACAGCCATTCAATTGGTTTTGTTCTGCTAACGCTAATGTTCCACTGTGTAGAAAAGTAGATGTTACTGAAAGTAACATCTTGAGCTTAGTAGGCACACTCATAAAATTGGTTGCAGACTACTCTAAATCATATGGTGAGTATAATATCAAAGTTTACTTCATGTTAGCACATACCTGTTTTCAGCAAATTTGAACTATACACTCCTTTGAGTTGAATGCTTTACTTTCTATTCAAAACATTTTGTGATAAGCTAGTGTACCTACCTACTCAAGGTGATCTGGAAGAGTATAGATATTGCATGTAGAGTGCTCAATGCCGTGGAATACACCAATGCAAGCTGAATTCAGTAAACTACTTGGTATCCTTTACAGTGGAACAGCCATTGAATTGATTTGGTTCTGCAAACGCTAATGTTCCAGTGAGTAGAAAACGTTATGTTACTGAAAGTAAATTCTTGTGCTTAGTTAGCACATAAAATTGGTTGCAGACTACTCTAAATCATATGCTGTGCATAATAATATGGTTTACATCATGTTAGCACATACTGGATTTCAGCAAATTTGAACTGTTCACTCCATTGAGTTGAATGCTTTACATTCTATTCAATACATTTTGTGATAAGCTAGTGTACCTACCTACTCAAGGTGATCTGGAACTGTATAGATATTGCATGTAGAGTGCTCAATGCCATGGAATACACCAATGCAAGCTGAATTCAGTAACTACTTGGTATCCTTTACAGTGGAACAGCCATTGAATTGATTTGGTTCTGCAAACGCTAATGTTCCAATGAGTAGAAAACGTTATGTTCCTTATAGGAAATTCTGGTGCTTAGTTAGCACACTCATAAAATTGGTTGCAGAATACTCTAAATCATATGGTGAGTATAATATCAAAGTTTACTTCATGTTAGCACATACTTGTTTTCAGCAAATTTGAACTATACACTCCTTTCAGTTGAATGCTTTACTTTCTATTCAATACATTTTGTGATAAGCTAGTGTACCTACCTACTCAAGGTGATCTGGAAGAGTATAGATATTGCATGTAGAGTGCTCAATGCCGTGGAATACACCAATGCAAGCTGAATTCAGTAACCTACTTGGTATCCTTTACAGTGGAACAGCCATTGAATTGATTTGGTTCTGCAAACGCTAATGTTCCAGTGAGTAGAAAACGTTATGTTATTGAAAGTAAATTCTTGTGCTTAGTTAGCACACTCATAAAATTGGTTGCAGACTACTCTAAATCATATGCTGTGCATAATAATATGGTTTACATCATGTTAGCACATACTGGATTTCAGCAAATTTGAACTATACACTCCATTGAGTTGAATGCTTTACATACTAGTCAATACAGTTTGTGATAAGGTAGTGTATATAACTGCTCAAGCTGATCTGGAACTTTATAGATGTTGCATGTAGAGTGCTCAATGCCATGGAATACACCAATGCAAGCTGAATTCAGTAACCTACCTAGTACCCTTTACAGTGGAACAGCCATTGAATTGGTTTTGTTCTGCAAACGCTAATGTTCCAGTGAGTAGAAAACGTTATGTTCCTTAAAGGAAATTCTGGTGCTTAGCTAGCACACTCATAAAATTGGTTGCAGAATACTCTAAATCATATGGTGAGTATAATATCAAAGTTTACTTCATGTTAGCACATACTTGTTTTCAGCAAATTTGAACTATACACTCCATTGAGTTGAATGCTTTACTTTCTATTGAATACATTTTGTGATAAGCTAGTGTACCTACCTACTCAAGGTAATCTGGAAGAGTATAGATATTGCATGTAGAGTGCTCAATGCCGTGGAATACACCAATGCAAGCTGAATTCAGTAACCTACTTGGTATCCTTTACAGTGGAACAGCCATTGAATTGATTTGGTTCTGCAAACGCTAAAGTTCCAGTGAGTAGAAAACGTTATGTTACTGAAAGTAAATTCTTGTGCTTAGTTAGCACACTCATAAAATTGGTTGCAGACTACTCTAAATCATATGCTGTGCATAATAATATGGTTTACATCATGTTAGCACATACTTGTTTTCAGCAAATTTGAACTATACACTCCTTTGAGTTGAATGCTTTACTTTCTATTCAATACAGTTTGTGATAAGGTAGTGTATATAACTGCTCAAGGTGATCTGGAACTCTATAGATATTGCATGTAGAGTGCTCAATGCCATGGAATTCACCAATGCAAGCTGAATTCAGGAACCTACCTAGTACCCTTTACAGTGGAACAGCCATTCAATTGGTTTTGTTCTGCTAACGCTAATGTTCCACTGTGTAGAAAAGTAGATGTTACTGAAAGTAACATCTTGAGCTTAGTAGGCACACTCATAAAATTGGTTGCAGACTACTCTAAATCATATGGTGAGTATAATATCAAAGTTTACTTCATGTTAGCACATACCTGTTTTCAGCAAATTTGAACTATACACTCCTTTGAGTTGAATGCTTTACTTTCTATTCAAAACATTTTGTGATAAGCTAGTGTACCTACCTACTCAAGGTGATCTGGAAGAGTATAGATATTGCATGTAGAGTGCTCAATGCCGTGGAATACACCAATGCAAGCTGAATTCAGTAAACTACTTGGTATCCTTTACAGTGGAACAGCCATTGAATTGATTTGGTTCTGCAAACGCTAATGTTCCAGTGAGTAGAAAACGTTATGTTACTGAAAGTAAATTCTTGTGCTTAGTTAGCACATAAAATTGGTTGCAGACTACTCTAAATCATATGCTGTGCATAATAATATGGTTTACATCATGTTAGCACATACTGGATTTCAGCAAATTTGAACTGTTCACTCCATTGAGTTGAATGCTTTACATTCTATTCAATACATTTTGTGATAAGCTAGTGTACCTACCTACTCAAGGTGATCTGGAACTGTATAGATATTGCATGTAGAGTGCTCAATGCCATGGAATACACCAATGCAAGCTGAATTCAGTAACTACTTGGTATCCTTTACAGTGGAACAGCCATTGAATTGATTTGGTTCTGCAAACGCTAATGTTCCAATGAGTAGAAAACGTTATGTTCCTTATAGGAAATTCTGGTGCTTAGTTAGCACACTCATAAAATTGGTTGCAGAATACTCTAAATCATATGGTGAGTATAATATCAAAGTTTACTTCATGTTAGCACATACTTGTTTTCAGCAAATTTGAACTATACACTCCTTTCAGTTGAATGCTTTACTTTCTATTCAATACATTTTGTGATAAGCTAGTGTACCTACCTACTCAAGGTGATCTGGAAGAGTATAGATATTGCATGTAGAGTGCTCAATGCCGTGGAATACACCAATGCAAGCTGAATTCAGTAACCTACTTGGTATCCTTTACAGTGGAACAGCCATTGAATTGATTTGGTTCTGCAAACGCTAATGTTCCAGTGAGTAGAAAACGTTATGTTATTGAAAGTAAATTCTTGTGCTTAGTTAGCACACTCATAAAATTGGTTGCAGACTACTCTAAATCATATGCTGTGCATAATAATATGGTTTACATCATGTTAGCACATACTGGATTTCAGCAAATTTGAACTATACACTCCATTGAGTTGAATGCTTTACATACTAGTCAATACAGTTTGTGATAAGGTAGTGTATATAACTGCTCAAGCTGATCTGGAACTTTATAGATGTTGCATGTAGAGTGCTCAATGCCATGGAATACACCAATGCAAGCTGAATTCAGTAACCTACCTAGTACCCTTTACAGTGGAACAGCCATTGAATTGGTTTTGTTCTGCAAACGCTAATGTTCCAGTGAGTAGAAAACGTTATGTTCCTTAAAGGAAATTCTGGTGCTTAGCTAGCACACTCATAAAATTGGTTGCAGAATACTCTAAATCATATGGTGAGTATAATATCAAAGTTTACTTCATGTTAGCACATACTTGTTTTCAGCAAATTTGAACTATACACTCCATTGAGTTGAATGCTTTACTTTCTATTGAATACATTTTGTGATAAGCTAGTGTACCTACCTACTCAAGGTAATCTGGAAGAGTATAGATATTGCATGTAGAGTGCTCAATGCCGTGGAATACACCAATGCAAGCTGAATTCAGTAACCTACTTGGTATCCTTTACAGTGGAACAGCCATTGAATTGATTTGGTTCTGCAAACGCTAAAGTTCCAGTGAGTAGAAAACGTTATGTTACTGAAAGTAAATTCTTGTGCTTAGTTAGCACACTCATAAAATTGGTTGCAGACTACTCTAAATCATATGCTGTGCATAATAATATGGTTTACATCATGTTAGCACATACTTGTTTTCAGCAAATTTGAACTATACACTCCTTTGAGTTGAATGCTTTACTTTCTATTCAATACAGTTTGTGATAAGGTAGTGTATATAACTGCTCAAGGTGATCTGGAACTCTATAGATATTGCATGTAGAGTGCTCAATGCCATGGAATTCACCAATGCAAGCTGAATTCAGGAACCTACCTAGTACCCTTTACAGTGGAACAGCCATTCAATTGGTTTTGTTCTGCTAACGCTAATGTTCCACTGTGTAGAAAAGTAGATGTTACTGAAAGTAACATCTTGAGCTTAGTAGGCACACTCATAAAATTGGTTGCAGACTACTCTAAATCATATGGTGAGTATAATATCAAAGTTTACTTCATGTTAGCACATACCTGTTTTCAGCAAATTTGAACTATACACTCCTTTGAGTTGAATGCTTTACTTTCTATTCAAAACATTTTGTGATAAGCTAGTGTACCTACCTACTCAAGGTGATCTGGAAGAGTATAGATATTGCATGTAGAGTGCTCAATGCCGTGGAATACACCAATGCAAGCTGAATTCAGTAAACTACTTGGTATCCTTTACAGTGGAACAGCCATTGAATTGATTTGGTTCTGCAAACGCTAATGTTCCAGTGAGTAGAAAACGTTATGTTACTGAAAGTAAATTCTTGTGCTTAGTTAGCACATAAAATTGGTTGCAGACTACTCTAAATCATATGCTGTGCATAATAATATGGTTTACATCATGTTAGCACATACTGGATTTCAGCAAATTTGAACTGTTCACTCCATTGAGTTGAATGCTTTACATTCTATTCAATACATTTTGTGATAAGCTAGTGTACCTACCTACTCAAGGTGATCTGGAACTGTATAGATATTGCATGTAGAGTGCTCAATGCCATGGAATACACCAATGCAAGCTGAATTCAGTAACTACTTGGTATCCTTTACAGTGGAACAGCCATTGAATTGATTTGGTTCTGCAAACGCTAATGTTCCAATGAGTAGAAAACGTTATGTTCCTTATAGGAAATTCTGGTGCTTAGTTAGCACACTCATAAAATTGGTTGCAGAATACTCTAAATCATATGGTGAGTATAATATCAAAGTTTACTTCATGTTAGCACATACTTGTTTTCAGCAAATTTGAACTATACACTCCTTTCAGTTGAATGCTTTACTTTCTATTCAATACATTTTGTGATAAGCTAGTGTACCTACCTACTCAAGGTGATCTGGAAGAGTATAGATATTGCATGTAGAGTGCTCAATGCCGTGGAATACACCAATGCAAGCTGAATTCAGTAACCTACTTGGTATCCTTTACAGTGGAACAGCCATTGAATTGATTTGGTTCTGCAAACGCTAATGTTCCAGTGAGTAGAAAACGTTATGTTATTGAAAGTAAATTCTTGTGCTTAGTTAGCACACTCATAAAATTGGTTGCAGACTACTCTAAATCATATGCTGTGCATAATAATATGGTTTACATCATGTTAGCACATACTGGATTTCAGCAAATTTGAACTATACACTCCATTGAGTTGAATGCTTTACATACTAGTCAATACAGTTTGTGATAAGGTAGTGTATATAACTGCTCAAGCTGATCTGGAACTTTATAGATGTTGCATGTAGAGTGCTCAATGCCATGGAATACACCAATGCAAGCTGAATTCAGTAACCTACCTAGTACCCTTTACAGTGGAACAGCCATTGAATTGGTTTTGTTCTGCAAACGCTAATGTTCCAGTGAGTAGAAAACGTTATGTTCCTTAAAGGAAATTCTGGTGCTTAGCTAGCACACTCATAAAATTGGTTGCAGAATACTCTAAATCATATGGTGAGTATAATATCAAAGTTTACTTCATGTTAGCACATACTTGTTTTCAGCAAATTTGAACTATACACTCCATTGAGTTGAATGCTTTACTTTCTATTGAATACATTTTGTGATAAGCTAGTGTACCTACCTACTCAAGGTAATCTGGAAGAGTATAGATATTGCATGTAGAGTGCTCAATGCCGTGGAATACACCAATGCAAGCTGAATTCAGTAACCTACTTGGTATCCTTTACAGTGGAACAGCCATTGAATTGATTTGGTTCTGCAAACGCTAAAGTTCCAGTGAGTAGAAAACGTTATGTTACTGAAAGTAAATTCTTGTGCTTAGTTAGCACACTCATAAAATTGGTTGCAGACTACTCTAAATCATATGCTGTGCATAATAATATGGTTTACATCATGTTAGCACATACTTGTTTTCAGCAAATTTGAACTATACACTCCTTTGAGTTGAATGCTTTACTTTCTATTCAATACAGTTTGTGATAAGGTAGTGTATATAACTGCTCAAGGTGATCTGGAACTCTATAGATATTGCATGTAGAGTGCTCAATGCCATGGAATTCACCAATGCAAGCTGAATTCAGGAACCTACCTAGTACCCTTTACAGTGGAACAGCCATTCAATTGGTTTTGTTCTGCTAACGCTAATGTTCCACTGTGTAGAAAAGTAGATGTTACTGAAAGTAACATCTTGAGCTTAGTAGGCACACTCATAAAATTGGTTGCAGACTACTCTAAATCATATGGTGAGTATAATATCAAAGTTTACTTCATGTTAGCACATACCTGTTTTCAGCAAATTTGAACTATACACTCCTTTGAGTTGAATGCTTTACTTTCTATTCAAAACATTTTGTGATAAGCTAGTGTACCTACCTACTCAAGGTGATCTGGAAGAGTATAGATATTGCATGTAGAGTGCTCAATGCCGTGGAATACACCAATGCAAGCTGAATTCAGTAAACTACTTGGTATCCTTTACAGTGGAACAGCCATTGAATTGATTTGGTTCTGCAAACGCTAATGTTCCAGTGAGTAGAAAACGTTATGTTACTGAAAGTAAATTCTTGTGCTTAGTTAGCACATAAAATTGGTTGCAGACTACTCTAAATCATATGCTGTGCATAATAATATGGTTTACATCATGTTAGCACATACTGGATTTCAGCAAATTTGAACTGTTCACTCCATTGAGTTGAATGCTTTACATTCTATTCAATACATTTTGTGATAAGCTAGTGTACCTACCTACTCAAGGTGATCTGGAACTGTATAGATATTGCATGTAGAGTGCTCAATGCCATGGAATACACCAATGCAAGCTGAATTCAGTAACTACTTGGTATCCTTTACAGTGGAACAGCCATTGAATTGATTTGGTTCTGCAAACGCTAATGTTCCAATGAGTAGAAAACGTTATGTTCCTTATAGGAAATTCTGGTGCTTAGTTAGCACACTCATAAAATTGGTTGCAGAATACTCTAAATCATATGGTGAGTATAATATCAAAGTTTACTTCATGTTAGCACATACTTGTTTTCAGCAAATTTGAACTATACACTCCTTTCAGTTGAATGCTTTACTTTCTATTCAATACATTTTGTGATAAGCTAGTGTACCTACCTACTCAAGGTGATCTGGAAGAGTATAGATATTGCATGTAGAGTGCTCAATGCCGTGGAATACACCAATGCAAGCTGAATTCAGTAACCTACTTGGTATCCTTTACAGTGGAACAGCCATTGAATTGATTTGGTTCTGCAAACGCTAATGTTCCAGTGAGTAGAAAACGTTATGTTATTGAAAGTAAATTCTTGTGCTTAGTTAGCACACTCATAAAATTGGTTGCAGACTACTCTAAATCATATGCTGTGCATAATAATATGGTTTACATCATGTTAGCACATACTGGATTTCAGCAAATTTGAACTATACACTCCATTGAGTTGAATGCTTTACATACTAGTCAATACAGTTTGTGATAAGGTAGTGTATATAACTGCTCAAGCTGATCTGGAACTTTATAGATGTTGCATGTAGAGTGCTCAATGCCATGGAATACACCAATGCAAGCTGAATTCAGTAACCTACCTAGTACCCTTTACAGTGGAACAGCCATTGAATTGGTTTTGTTCTGCAAACGCTAATGTTCCAGTGAGTAGAAAACGTTATGTTCCTTAAAGGAAATTCTGGTGCTTAGCTAGCACACTCATAAAATTGGTTGCAGAATACTCTAAATCATATGGTGAGTATAATATCAAAGTTTACTTCATGTTAGCACATACTTGTTTTCAGCAAATTTGAACTATACACTCCATTGAGTTGAATGCTTTACTTTCTATTGAATACATTTTGTGATAAGCTAGTGTACCTACCTACTCAAGGTAATCTGGAAGAGTATAGATATTGCATGTAGAGTGCTCAATGCCGTGGAATACACCAATGCAAGCTGAATTCAGTAACCTACTTGGTATCCTTTACAGTGGAACAGCCATTGAATTGATTTGGTTCTGCAAACGCTAAAGTTCCAGTGAGTAGAAAACGTTATGTTACTGAAAGTAAATTCTTGTGCTTAGTTAGCACACTCATAAAATTGGTTGCAGACTACTCTAAATCATATGCTGTGCATAATAATATGGTTTACATCATGTTAGCACATACTTGTTTTCAGCAAATTTGAACTATACACTCCTTTGAGTTGAATGCTTTACTTTCTATTCAATACAGTTTGTGATAAGGTAGTGTATATAACTGCTCAAGGTGATCTGGAACTCTATAGATATTGCATGTAGAGTGCTCAATGCCATGGAATTCACCAATGCAAGCTGAATTCAGGAACCTACCTAGTACCCTTTACAGTGGAACAGCCATTCAATTGGTTTTGTTCTGCTAACGCTAATGTTCCACTGTGTAGAAAAGTAGATGTTACTGAAAGTAACATCTTGAGCTTAGTAGGCACACTCATAAAATTGGTTGCAGACTACTCTAAATCATATGGTGAGTATAATATCAAAGTTTACTTCATGTTAGCACATACCTGTTTTCAGCAAATTTGAACTATACACTCCTTTGAGTTGAATGCTTTACTTTCTATTCAAAACATTTTGTGATAAGCTAGTGTACCTACCTACTCAAGGTGATCTGGAAGAGTATAGATATTGCATGTAGAGTGCTCAATGCCGTGGAATACACCAATGCAAGCTGAATTCAGTAAACTACTTGGTATCCTTTACAGTGGAACAGCCAATGAATTGATTTGGTTCTGCAAACGCTAATGTTCCAGTGAGTAGAAAACGTTATGTTACTGAAAGTAAATTCTTGTGCTTAGTTAGCACATAAAATTGGTTGCAGACTACTCTAAATCATATGCTGTGCATAATAATATGGTTTACATCATGTTAGCACATACTGGATTTCAGCAAATTTGAACTGTTCACTCCATTGAGTTGAATGCTTTACATTCTATTCAATATATTTTGTGATAAGCTAGTGTACCTACCTACTCAAGGTGATCTGGAACTGTATAGATATTGCATGTAGAGTGCTCAATGCCATGGAATACACCAATGCAAGCTGAATTCAGTAACTACTTGGTATCCTTTACAGTGGAACAGCCATTGAATTGATTTGGTTCTGCAAACGCTAATGTTCCAATGAGTAGAAAACGTTATGTTCCTTATAGGAAATTCTGGTGCTTAGTTAGCACACTCATAAAATTGGTTGCAGAATACTCTAAATCATATGGTGAGTATAATATCAAAGTTTACTTCATGTTAGCACATACTTGTTTTCAGCAAATTTGAACTATACACTCCTTTCAGTTGAATGCTTTACTTTCTATTCAATACATTTTGTGATAAGCTAGTGTACCTACCTACTCAAGGTGATCTGGAAGAGTATAGATATTGCATGTAGAGTGCTCAATGCCGTGGAATACACCAATGCAAGCTGAATTCAGTAACCTACTTGGTATCCTTTACAGTGGAACAGCCATTGAATTGATTTGGTTCTGCAAACGCTAATGTTCCAGTGAGTAGAAAACGTTATGTTATTGAAAGTAAATTCTTGTGCTTAGTTAGCACACTCATAAAATTGGTTGCAGACTACTCTAAATCATATGCTGTGCATAATAATATGGTTTACATCATGTTAGCACATACTGGATTTCAGCAAATTTGAACTATACACTCCATTGAGTTGAATGCTTTACATACTAGTCAATACAGTTTGTGATAAGGTAGTGTATATAACTGCTCAAGCTGATCTGGAACTTTATAGATGTTGCATGTAGAGTGCTCAATGCCATGGAATACACCAATGCAAGCTGAATTCAGTAACCTACCTAGTACCCTTTACAGTGGAACAGCCATTGAATTGGTTTTGTTCTGCAAACGCTAATGTTCCAGTGAGTAGAAAACGTTATGTTCCTTAAAGGAAATTCTGGTGCTTAGCTAGCACACTCATAAAATTGGTTGCAGAATACTCTAAATCATATGGTGAGTATAATATCAAAGTTTACTTCATGTTAGCACATACTTGTTTTCAGCAAATTTGAACTATACACTCCATTGAGTTGAATGCTTTACTTTCTATTGAATACATTTTGTGATAAGCTAGTGTACCTACCTACTCAAGGTAATCTGGAAGAATATAGATATTGCATGTAGAGTGCTCAATGCCGTGGAATACACCAATGCAAGCTGAATTCAGTAACCTACTTGGTATCCTTTACAGTGGAACAGCCATTGAATTGATTTGGTTCTGCAAACGCTAAAGTTCCAGTGAGTAGAAAACGTTATGTTACTGAAAGTAAATTCTTGTGCTTAGTTAGCACACTCATAAAATTGGTTGCAGACTACTCTAAATCATATGCTGTGCATAATAATATGGTTTACATCATGTTAGCACATACTTGTTTTCAGCAAATTTGAACTATACACTCCTTTGAGTTGAATGCTTTACTTTCTATTCAATACAGTTTGTGATAAGGTAGTGTATATAACTGCTCAAGGTGATCTGGAACTCTATAGATATTGCATGTAGAGTGCTCAATGCCATGGAATTCACCAATGCAAGCTGAATTCAGGAACCTACCTAGTACCCTTTACAGTGGAACAGCCATTCAATTGGTTTTGTTCTGCTAACGCTAATGTTCCACTGTGTAGAAAAGTAGATGTTACTGAAAGTAACATCTTGAGCTTAGTAGGCACACTCATAAAATTGGTTGCAGACTACTCTAAATCATATGGTGAGTATAATATCAAAGTTTACTTCATGTTAGCACATACCTGTTTTCAGCAAATTTGAACTATACACTCCTTTGAGTTGAATGCTTTACTTTCTATTCAAAACATTTTGTGATAAGCTAGTGTACCTACCTACTCAAGGTGATCTGGAAGAGTATAGATATTGCATGTAGAGTGCTCAATGCCGTGGAATACACCAATGCAAGCTGAATTCAGTAAACTACTTGGTATCCTTTACAGTGGAACAGCCATTGAATTGATTTGGTTCTGCAAACGCTAATGTTCCAGTGAGTAGAAAACGTTATGTTACTGAAAGTAAATTCTTGTGCTTAGTTAGCACATAAAATTGGTTGCAGACTACTCTAAATCATATGCTGTGCATAATAATATGGTTTACATCATGTTAGCAAATACTGGATTTCAGCAAATTTGAACTGTTCACTCCATTGAGTTGAATGCTTTACATTCTATTCAATACATTTTGTGATAAGCTAGTGTACCTACCTACTCAAGGTGATCTGGAACTGTATAGATATTGCATGTAGAGTGCTCAATGCCATGGAATACACCAATGCAAGCTGAATTCAGTAACTACTTGGTATCCTTTACAGTGGAACAGCCATTGAATTGATTTGGTTCTGCAAACGCTAATGTTCCAATGAGTAGAAAACGTTATGTTCCTTATAGGAAATTCTGGTGCTTAGTTAGCACACTCATAAAATTGGTTGCAGAATACTCTAAATCATATGGTGAGTATAATATCAAAGTTTACTTCATGTTAGCACATACTTGTTTTCAGCAAATTTGAACTATACCCTCCTTTCAGTTGAATGCTTTACTTTCTATTCAATACATTTTGTGATAAGCTAGTGTACCTACCTACTCAAGGTGATCTGGAAGAGTATAGATATTGCATGTAGAGTGCTCAATGCCGTGGAATACACCAATGCAAGCTGAATTCAGTAACCTACTTGGTATCCTTTACAGTGGAACAGCCATTGAATTGATTTGGTTCTGCAAACGCTAATGTTCCAGTGAGTAGAAAACGTTATGTTATTGAAAGTAAATTCTTGTGCTTAGTTAGCACACTCATAAAATTGGTTGCAGACTACTCTAAATCATATGCTGTGCATAATAATAAGGTTTACATCATGTTAGCACATACTGGATTTCAGCAAATTTGAACTATACACTCCATTGAGTTGAATGCTTTACATTCTATTCAATACAGTTTGTGATAAGGTAGTGTACATAACTGCTCAAGCTGATCTGGAACTTTATAGATGTTGCATGTAGAGTGCTCAATGCCATGGAATACACCAATGCAAGCTGAATTCAGTAACCTACCTAGTACCCTTTACAGTGGAACAGCCAATGTATTGGTTTTGTTCTGCAAACGCTAATGTTCCAGTGAGTAGAAAACGTTATGTTCCTTATAGGAAATTCTGGTGCTTAGTTAGCACACTCATAAAATTGGTTGCAGAATACTCTAAATCATATGGTGAGTATAATATCAAAGTTTACTTCATGTTAGCACATACTTGTTTTCAGCAAATTTGAACTATACACTCCTTTGAGTTGAATGCTTTACTTTCTATTCAATACATTTTGTGATAAGCTAGTGTACCTACCTACTCAAGGTGATCTGGAAGAGTATAGATATTGCATGTAGAGTGCTCAATGCCGTGGAATACACCAATGCAAGCTGAATTCAGTAACCTACTTGGTATCCTTTACAGTGGAACAGCCATTGAATTGATTTGGTCTGCAAACGCTAATGATCCAGTGAGTAGAAAACGTTATGTTACTGAAAGTAAATTCTTGTGCTTAGTTAGCACACTCATAAAATTGGTTGCAGACTACTCTAAATCATATGCTGTGCATAATAATAAGGTTTACATCATGTTAGCACATACTGGATTTCAGCAAATTTGAACTATACACTCCATTGAGTTGAATGCTTTACATTCTATTCAATACAGTTTGTGATAAGGTAGTGTACATAACTGCTCAAGCTGATCTGGAACTTTATAGATGTTGCATGTAGAGTGCTCAATGCCATGGAATACACCAATGCAAGCTGAATTCAGTAACCTACCTAGTACCCTTTACAGTGGAACAGCCAATGAATTGGTTTTGTTCTGCAAACGCTAATGTTCCAGTGAGTAGAAAACGTTATGTTCCTTATAGGAAATTCTGGTGCTTAGTTAGCACACTCATAAAATTGGTTGCAGAATACTCTAAATCATATGGTGAGTATAATATCAAAGTTTACTTCATGTTAGCACATACTTGTTTTCAGCAAATTTGAACTATACACTCCTTTCAGTTGAATGCTTTACTTTCTATTCAATACATTTTGTGATAAGCTAGTGTACCTACCTACTCAAGGTGATCTGGAACTGTATAGATATTGCATGTAGAGTGCTCAATGCCATGGAATTCACCAATGCAAGCTGAATTCAGTAACCTACCTAGTACCCTTTACACTGGAACAGCCATTCAATTGGTTTTGTTCTGCAAACGCTAATGTTCCACTGTGTAGAAAAGTAGATGTTACTGAAAGTAACATCTTGAGCTTAGTAGGCACACTCATAAAATTGGTTGCAGACTACTCTAAATCATATGGTGAGTATAATATCAAAGTATACTTCATGTTAGCACATACCTGTTTTCAGCAAATTTGAACTATACACTCCTTTGAGTTGAATGCGTTACTTTCTATTCAATACATTTTGTGATAAGCTAGTGTAGATAACTACTGAAGGTGATCTGGAACTGTATAGATATTGCATGTAGAGTGCTCAATGCCATGGAATTCACCAATGCAACCTGAATTCAGTAACCTACCTAGTACCCTTTACAGTGGAACAGCCATTGAATTGGTTTTGTTCTGCAAACGCTAATGTTCCAGTGAGTAGAAAACGTTATGTTACTGAAAGTAAATTCTTGTGCTTAGTTAGCACACTCATAAAATTGGTTGCAGACTACTCTAAATCATATGCTGTGCATAATAATGTTTACATCATGTTAGCACATACTGGATTTCAGCAAATTTGAACTATACACTCCATTGAGTTGAATGCTTTACATACTAGTCAATACAGTTTGTGATAAGGTAGTGTATATAACTGCTCAAGCTGATCTGGAACTTTATAGATGTTGCATGTAGAGTGCTCAATGCCATGGAATACACCAATGCAAGCTGAATTCAGTAACCTACCTAGTACCCTTTACAGTGGAACAGCCATTGAATTGGTTTTGTTCTGCAAACGCTAATGTTCCAGTGAGTAGAAAACGTTATGTTCCTTAAAGGAAATTCTGGTGCTTAGCTAGCACACTCATAAAATTGGTTGCAGAATACTCTAAATCATATGGTGAGTATAATATCAAAGTTTACTTCATGTTAGCACATACTTGTTTTCAGCAAATTTGAACTATACACTCCATTGAGTTGAATGCTTTACTTTCTATTGAATACATTTTGTGATAAGCTAGTGTACCTACCTACTCAAGGTAATCTGGAAGAGTATAGATATTGCATGTAGAGTGCTCAATGCCGTGGAATACACCAATGCAAGCTGAATTCAGTAACCTACTTGGTATCCTTTACAGTGGAACAGCCATTGAATTGATTTGGTTCTGCAAACGCTAAAGTTCCAGTGAGTAGAAAACGTTATGTTACTGAAAGTAAATTCTTGTGCTTAGTTAGCACACTCATAAAATTGGTTGCAGACTACTCTAAATCATATGCTGTGCATAATAATATGGTTTACATCATGTTAGCACATACTTGTTTTCAGCAAATTTGAACTATACACTCCTTTGAGTTGAATGCTTTACTTTCTATTCAATACAGTTTGTGATAAGGTAGTGTATATAACTGCTCAAGGTGATCTGGAACTCTATAGATATTGCATGTAGAGTGCTCAATGCCATGGAATTCACCAATGCAAGCTGAATTCAGGAACCTACCTAGTACCCTTTACAGTGGAACAGCCATTCAATTGGTTTTGTTCTGCTAACGCTAATGTTCCACTGTGTAGAAAAGTAGATGTTACTGAAAGTAACATCTTGAGCTTAGTAGGCACACTCATAAAATTGGTTGCAGACTACTCTAAATCATATGGTGAGTATAATATCAAAGTTTACTTCATGTTAGCACATACCTGTTTTCAGCAAATTTGAACTATACACTCCTTTGAGTTGAATGCTTTACTTTCTATTCAAAACATTTTGTGATAAGCTAGTGTACCTACCTACTCAAGGTGATCTGGAAGAGTATAGATATTGCATGTAGAGTGCTCAAACCGTGGAATACACCAATGCAAGCTGAATTCAGTAAACTACTTGGTATCCTTTACAGTGGAACAGCCATTGAATTGATTTGGTTCTGCAAACGCTAATGTTCCAGTGAGTAGAAAACGTTATGTTACTGAAAGTAAATTCTGGTGCTTAGTTAGCACACTCATAAAATTGGTTGCAGAATACTCTAAATCATATGGTGAGTATAATATCAAAGTTTACTTCATGTTAGCACATACTTGTTTTCAGCAAATTTGAACTATACACTCCTTTCAGTTGAATGCTTTACTTTCTATTCAATACATTTTGTGATAAGCTAGTGTACCTACCTACTCAAGGTGATCTGGAAGAGTATAGATATTGCATGTAGAGTGCTCAATGCCGTGGAATACACCAATGCAAGCTGAATTCAGTAACCTACTTGGTATCCTTTACAGTGGAACAGCCATTGAATTGATTTGGTTCTGCAAACGCTAATGTTCCAGTGAGTAGAAAACGTTATGTTATTGAAAGTAAATTCTTGTGCTTAGTTAGCACACTCATAAAATTGGTTGCAGACTACTCTAAATCATATGCTGTGCATAATAATATGGTTTACATCATGTTAGCACATACTGGATTTCAGCAAATTTGAACTATACACTCCATTGAGTTGAATGCTTTACATACTAGTCAATACAGTTTGTGATAAGGTAGTGTATATAACTGCTCAAGCTGATCTGGAACTTTATAGATGTTGCATGTAGAGTGCTCAATGCCATGGAATACACCAATGCAAGCTGAATTCAGTAACCTACCTAGTACCCTTTACAGTGGAACAGCCATTGAATTGGTTTTGTTCTGCAAACGCTAATGTTCCAGTGAGTAGAAAACGTTATGTTCCTTAAAGGAAATTCTGGTGCTTAGCTAGCACACTCATAAAATTGGTTGCAGAATACTCTAAATCATATGGTGAGTATAATATCAAAGTTTACTTCATGTTAGCACATACTTGTTTTCAGCAAATTTGAACTATACACTCCATTGAGTTGAATGCTTTACTTTCTATTGAATACATTTTGTGATAAGCTAGTGTACCTACCTACTCAAGGTAATCTGGAAGAGTATAGATATTGCATGTAGAGTGCTCAATGCCGTGGAATACACCAATGCAAGCTGAATTCAGTAACCTACTTGGTATCCTTTACAGTGGAACAGCCATTGAATTGATTTGGTTCTGCAAACGCTAAAGTTCCAGTGAGTAGAAAACGTTATGTTACTGAAAGTAAATTCTTGTGCTTAGTTAGCACACTCATAAAATTGGTTGCAGACTACTCTAAATCATATGCTGTGCATAATAATATGGTTTACATCATGTTAGCACATACTTGTTTTCAGCAAATTTGAACTATACACTCCTTTGAGTTGAATGCTTTACTTTCTATTCAATACAGTTTGTGATAAGGTAGTGTATATAACTGCTCAAGGTGATCTGGAACTCTATAGATATTGCATGTAGAGTGCTCAATGCCATGGAATTCACCAATGCAAGCTGAATTCAGGAACCTACCTAGTACCCTTTACAGTGGAACAGCCATTCAATTGGTTTTGTTCTGCTAACGCTAATGTTCCACTGTGTAGAAAAGTAGATGTTACTGAAAGTAACATCTTGAGCTTAGTAGGCACACTCATAAAATTGGTTGCAGACTACTCTAAATCATATGGTGAGTATAATATCAAAGTTTACTTCATGTTAGCACATACCTGTTTTCAGCAAATTTGAACTATACACTCCTTTGAGTTGAATGCTTTACTTTCTATACAAAACATTTTGTGATAAGCTAGTGTACCTACCTACTCAAGGTGATCTGGAAGAGTATAGATATTGCATGTAGAGTGCTCAATGCCGTGGAATACACCAATGCAAGCTGAATTCAGTAAACTACTTGGTATCCTTTACAGTGGAACAGCCATTGAATTGATTTGGTTCTGCAAACGCTAAAGTTCCAGTGAGTAGAAAACGTTATGTTACTGAAAGTAAATTCTTGTGCTTAGTTAGCACACTCATAAAATTGGTTGCAGACTACTCTAAATCATATGCTGTGCATAATAATATGGTTTACATCATGTTAGCACATACTTGTTTTCAGCAAATTTGAACTATACACTCCTTTGAGTTGAATGCTTTACTTTCTATTCAATACAGTTTGTGATAAGGTAGTGTATATAACTGCTCAAGGTGATCTGGAACTCTATAGATATTGCATGTAGAGTGCTCAATGCCATGGAATTCACCAATGCAAGCTGAATTCAGGAACCTACCTAGTACCCTTTACAGTGGAACAGCCATTCAATTGGTTTTGTTCTGCTAACGCTAATGTTCCACTGTGTAGAAAAGTAGATGTTACTGAAAGTAACATCTTGAGCTTAGTAGGCACACTCATAAAATTGGTTGCAGACTACTCTAAATCATATGGTGAGTATAATATCAAAGTTTACTTCATGTTAGCACATACCTGTTTTCAGCAAATTTGAACTATACACTCCTTTGAGTTGAATGCTTTACTTTCTATTCAAAACATTTTGTGATAAGCTAGTGTACCTACCTACTCAAGGTGATCTGGAAGAGTATAGATATTGCATGTAGAGTGCTCAAACCGTGGAATACACCAATGCAAGCTGAATTCAGTAAACTACTTGGTATCCTTTACAGTGGAACAGCCATTGAATTGATTTGGTTCTGCAAACGCTAATGTTCCAGTGAGTAGAAAACGTTATGTTACTGAAAGTAAATTCTGGTGCTTAGTTAGCACACTCATAAAATTGGTTGCAGAATACTCTAAATCATATGGTGAGTATAATATCAAAGTTTACTTCATGTTAGCACATACTTGTTTTCAGCAAATTTGAACTATACACTCCTTTCAGTTGAATGCTTTACTTTCTATTCAATACATTTTGTGATAAGCTAGTGTACCTACCTACTCAAGGTGATCTGGAAGAGTATAGATATTGCATGTAGAGTGCTCAATGCCGTGGAATACACCAATGCAAGCTGAATTCAGTAACCTACTTGGTATCCTTTACAGTGGAACAGCCATTGAATTGATTTGGTTCTGCAAACGCTAATGTTCCAGTGAGTAGAAAACGTTATGTTATTGAAAGTAAATTCTTGTGCTTAGTTAGCACACTCATAAAATTGGTTGCAGACTACTCTAAATCATATGCTGTGCATAATAATATGGTTTACATCATGTTAGCACATACTGGATTTCAGCAAATTTGAACTATACACTCCATTGAGTTGAATGCTTTACATACTAGTCAATACAGTTTGTGATAAGGTAGTGTATATAACTGCTCAAGCTGATCTGGAACTTTATAGATGTTGCATGTAGAGTGCTCAATGCCATGGAATACACCAATGCAAGCTGAATTCAGTAACCTACCTAGTACCCTTTACAGTGGAACAGCCATTGAATTGGTTTTGTTCTGCAAACGCTAATGTTCCAGTGAGTAGAAAACGTTATGTTCCTTAAAGGAAATTCTGGTGCTTAGCTAGCACACTCATAAAATTGGTTGCAGAATACTCTAAATCATATGGTGAGTATAATATCAAAGTTTACTTCATGTTAGCACATACTTGTTTTCAGCAAATTTGAACTATACACTCCATTGAGTTGAATGCTTTACTTTCTATTGAATACATTTTGTGATAAGCTAGTGTACCTACCTACTCAAGGTAATCTGGAAGAGTATAGATATTGCATGTAGAGTGCTCAATGCCGTGGAATACACCAATGCAAGCTGAATTCAGTAACCTACTTGGTATCCTTTACAGTGGAACAGCCATTGAATTGATTTGGTTCTGCAAACGCTAAAGTTCCAGTGAGTAGAAAACGTTATGTTACTGAAAGTAAATTCTTGTGCTTAGTTAGCACACTCATAAAATTGGTTGCAGACTACTCTAAATCATATGCTGTGCATAATAATATGGTTTACATCATGTTAGCACATACTTGTTTTCAGCAAATTTGAACTATACACTCCTTTGAGTTGAATGCTTTACTTTCTATTCAATACAGTTTGTGATAAGGTAGTGTATATAACTGCTCAAGGTGATCTGGAACTCTATAGATATTGCATGTAGAGTGCTCAATGCCATGGAATTCACCAATGCAAGCTGAATTCAGGAACCTACCTAGTACCCTTTACAGTGGAACAGCCATTCAATTGGTTTTGTTCTGCTAACGCTAATGTTCCACTGTGTAGAAAAGTAGATGTTACTGAAAGTAACATCTTGAGCTTAGTAGGCACACTCATAAAATTGGTTGCAGACTACTCTAAATCATATGGTGAGTATAATATCAAAGTTTACTTCATGTTAGCACATACCTGTTTTCAGCAAATTTGAACTATACACTCCTTTGAGTTGAATGCTTTACTTTCTATTCAAAACATTTTGTGATAAGCTAGTGTACCTACCTACTCAAGGTGATCTGGAAGAGTATAGATATTGCATGTAGAGTGCTCAATGCCGTGGAATACACCAATGCAAGCTGAATTCAGTAAACTACTTGGTATCCTTTACAGTGGAACAGCCATTGAATTGATTTGGTTCTGCAAACGCTAATGTTCCAGTGAGTAGAAAACGTTATGTTACTGAAAGTAAATTCTTGTGCTTAGTTAGCACATAAAATTGGTTGCAGACTACTCTAAATCATATGCTGTGCATAATAATATGGTTTACATCATGTTAGCACATACTGGATTTCAGCAAATTTGAACTGTTCACTCCATTGAGTTGAATGCTTTACATTCTATTCAATACATTTTGTGATAAGCTAGTGTACCTACCTACTCAAGGTGATCTGGAACTGTATAGATATTGCATGTAGAGTGCTCAATGCCATGGAATACACCAATGCAAGCTGAATTCAGTAACTACTTGGTATCCTTTACAGTGGAACAGCCATTGAATTGATTTGGTTCTGCAAACGCTAATGTTCCAATGAGTAGAAAACGTTATGTTCCTTATAGGAAATTCTGGTGCTTAGTTAGCACACTCATAAAATTGGTTGCAGAATACTCTAAATCATATGGTGAGTATAATATCAAAGTTTACTTCATGTTAGCACATACTTGTTTTCAGCAAATTTGAACTATACACTCCTTTCAGTTGAATGCTTTACTTTCTATTCAATACATTTTGTGATAAGCTAGTGTACCTACCTACTCAAGGTGATCTGGAAGAGTATAGATATTGCATGTAGAGTGCTCAATGCCGTGGAATACACCAATGCAAGCTGAATTCAGTAACCTACTTGGTATCCTTTACAGTGGAACAGCCATTGAATTGATTTGGTTCTGCAAACGCTAATGTTCCAGTGAGTAGAAAACGTTATGTTATTGAAAGTAAATTCTTGTGCTTAGTTAGCACACTCATAAAATTGGTTGCAGACTACTCTAAATCATATGCTGTGCATAATAATATGGTTTACATCATGTTAGCACATACTGGATTTCAGCAAATTTGAACTATACACTCCATTGAGTTGAATGCTTTACATACTAGTCAATACAGTTTGTGATAAGGTAGTGTATATAACTGCTCAAGCTGATCTGGAACTTTATAGATGTTGCATGTAGAGTGCTCAATGCCATGGAATACACCAATGCAAGCTGAATTCAGTAACCTACCTAGTACCCTTTACAGTGGAACAGCCATTGAATTGGTTTTGTTCTGCAAACGCTAATGTTCCAGTGAGTAGAAAACGTTATGTTCCTTAAAGGAAATTCTGGTGCTTAGCTAGCACACTCATAAAATTGGTTGCAGAATACTCTAAATCATATGGTGAGTATAATATCAAAGTTTACTTCATGTTAGCACATACTTGTTTTCAGCAAATTTGAACTATACACTCCATTGAGTTGAATGCTTTACTTTCTATTGAATACATTTTGTGATAAGCTAGTGTACCTACCTACTCAAGGTAATCTGGAAGAGTATAGATATTGCATGTAGAGTGCTCAATGCCGTGGAATACACCAATGCAAGCTGAATTCAGTAACCTACTTGGTATCCTTTACAGTGGAACAGCCATTGAATTGATTTGGTTCTGCAAACGCTAAAGTTCCAGTGAGTAGAAAACGTTATGTTACTGAAAGTAAATTCTTGTGCTTAGTTAGCACACTCATAAAATTGGTTGCAGACTACTCTAAATCATATGCTGTGCATAATAATATGGTTTACATCATGTTAGCACATACTTGTTTTCAGCAAATTTGAACTATACACTCCTTTGAGTTGAATGCTTTACTTTCTATTCAAAACATTTTGTGATAAGCTAGTGTACCTACCTACTCAAGGTGATCTGGAAGAGTATAGATATTGCATGTAGAGTGCTCAATGCCGTGGAATACACCAATGCAAGCTGAATTCAGTAAACTACTTGGTATCCTTTACAGTGGAACAGCCATTGAATTGATTTGGTTCTGCAAACGCTAATGTTCCAGTGAGTAGAAAACGTTATGTTACTGAAAGTAAATTCTTGTGCTTAGTTAGCACATAAAATTGGTTGCAGACTACTCTAAATCATATGCTGTGCATAATAATATGGTTTACATCATGTTAGCACATACTGGATTTCAGCAAATTTGAACTGTTCACTCCATTGAGTTGAATGCTTTACATTCTATTCAATACATTTTGTGATAAGCTAGTGTACCTACCTACTCAAGGTGATCTGGAACTGTATAGATATTGCATGTAGAGTGCTCAATGCCATGGAATACACCAATGCAAGCTGAATTCAGTAACTACTTGGTATCCTTTACAGTGGAACAGCCATTGAATTGATTTGGTTCTGCAAACGCTAATGTTCCAATGAGTAGAAAACGTTATGTTCCTTATAGGAAATTCTGGTGCTTAGTTAGCACACTCATAAAATTGGTTGCAGAATACTCTAAATCATATGGTGAGTATAATATCAAAGTTTACTTCATGTTAGCACATACTTGTTTTCAGCAAATTTGAACTATACACTCCTTTCAGTTGAATGCTTTACTTTCTATTCAATACATTTTGTGATAAGCTAGTGTACCTACCTACTCAAGGTGATCTGGAAGAGTATAGATATTGCATGTAGAGTGCTCAATGCCGTGGAATACACCAATGCAAGCTGAATTCAGTAACCTACTTGGTATCCTTTACAGTGGAACAGCCATTGAATTGATTTGGTTCTGCAAACGCTAATGTTCCAGTGAGTAGAAAACGTTATGTTATTGAAAGTAAATTCTTGTGCTTAGTTAGCACACTCATAAAATTGGTTGCAGACTACTCTAAATCATATGCTGTGCATAATAATATGGTTTACATCATGTTAGCACATACTGGATTTCAGCAAATTTGAACTATACACTCCATTGAGTTGAATGCTTTACATACTAGTCAATACAGTTTGTGATAAGGTAGTGTATATAACTGCTCAAGCTGATCTGGAACTTTATAGATGTTGCATGTAGAGTGCTCAATGCCATGGAATACACCAATGCAAGCTGAATTCAGTAACCTACCTAGTACCCTTTACAGTGGAACAGCCATTGAATTGGTTTTGTTCTGCAAACGCTAATGTTCCAGTGAGTAGAAAACGTTATGTTCCTTAAAGGAAATTCTGGTGCTTAGCTAGCACACTCATAAAATTGGTTGCAGAATACTCTAAATCATATGGTGAGTATAATATCAAAGTTTACTTCATGTTAGCACATACTTGTTTTCAGCAAATTTGAACTATACACTCCATTGAGTTGAATGCTTTACTTTCTATTGAATACATTTTGTGATAAGCTAGTGTACCTACCTACTCAAGGTAATCTGGAAGAGTATAGATATTGCATGTAGAGTGCTCAATGCCGTGGAATACACCAATGCAAGCTGAATTCAGTAACCTACTTGGTATCCTTTACAGTGGAACAGCCATTGAATTGATTTGGTTCTGCAAACGCTAAAGTTCCAGTGAGTAGAAAACGTTATGTTACTGAAAGTAAATTCTTGTGCTTAGTTAGCACACTCATAAAATTGGTTGCAGACTACTCTAAATCATATGCTGTGCATAATAATATGGTTTACATCATGTTAGCACATACTTGTTTTCAGCAAATTTGAACTATACACTCCTTTGAGTTGAATGCTTTACTTTCTATTCAATACAGTTTGTGATAAGGTAGTGTATATAACTGCTCAAGGTGATCTGGAACTCTATAGATATTGCATGTAGAGTGCTCAATGCCATGGAATTCACCAATGCAAGCTGAATTCAGGAACCTACCTAGTACCCTTTACAGTGGAACAGCCATTCAATTGGTTTTGTTCTGCTAACGCTAATGTTCCACTGTGTAGAAAAGTAGATGTTACTGAAAGTAACATCTTGAGCTTAGTAGGCACACTCATAAAATTGGTTGCAGACTACTCTAAATCATATGGTGAGTATAATATCAAAGTTTACTTCATGTTAGCACATACCTGTTTTCAGCAAATTTGAACTATACACTCCTTTGAGTTGAATGCTTTACTTTCTATTCAAAACATTTTGTGATAAGCTAGTGTACCTACCTACTCAAGGTGATCTGGAAGAGTATAGATATTGCATGTAGAGTGCTCAATGCCGTGGAATACACCAATGCAAGCTGAATTCAGTAAACTACTTGGTATCCTTTACAGTGGAACAGCCATTGAATTGATTTGGTTCTGCAAACGCTAATGTTCCAGTGAGTAGAAAACGTTATGTTACTGAAAGTAAATTCTTGTGCTTAGTTAGCACATAAAATTGGTTGCAGACTACTCTAAATCATATGCTGTGCATAATAATATGGTTTACATCATGTTAGCACATACTGGATTTCAGCAAATTTGAACTGTTCACTCCATTGAGTTGAATGCTTTACATTCTATTCAATACATTTTGTGATAAGCTAGTGTACCTACCTACTCAAGGTGATCTGGAACTGTATAGATATTGCATGTAGAGTGCTCAATGCCATGGAATACACCAATGCAAGCTGAATTCAGTAACTACTTGGTATCCTTTACAGTGGAACAGCCATTGAATTGATTTGGTTCTGCAAACGCTAATGTTCCAATGAGTAGAAAACGTTATGTTCCTTATAGGAAATTCTGGTGCTTAGTTAGCACACTCATAAAATTGGTTGCAGAATACTCTAAATCATATGGTGAGTATAATATCAAAGTTTACTTCATGTTAGCACATACTTGTTTTCAGCAAATTTGAACTATACACTCCATTGAGTTGAATGCTTTACTTTCTATTGAATACATTTTGTGATAAGCTAGTGTACCTACCTACTCAAGGTAATCTGGAAGAGTATAGATATTGCATGTAGAGTGCTCAATGCCGTGGAATACACCAATGCAAGCTGAATTCAGTAACCTACTTGGTATCCTTTACAGTGGAACAGCCATTGAATTGATTTGGTTCTGCAAACGCTAAAGTTCCAGTGAGTAGAAAACGTTATGTTACTGAAAGTAAATTCTTGTGCTTAGTTAGCACACTCATAAAATTGGTTGCAGACTACTCTAAATCATATGCTGTGCATAATAATATGGTTTACATCATGTTAGCACATACTTGTTTTCAGCAAATTTGAACTATACACTCCTTTGAGTTGAATGCTTTACTTTCTATTCAATACAGTTTGTGATAAGGTAGTGTATATAACTGCTCAAGGTGATCTGGAACTCTATAGATATTGCATGTAGAGTGCTCAATGCCATGGAATTCACCAATGCAAGCTGAATTCAGGAACCTACCTAGTACCCTTTACAGTGGAACAGCCATTCAATTGGTTTTGTTCTGCTAACGCTAATGTTCCACTGTGTAGAAAAGTAGATGTTACTGAAAGTAACATCTTGAGCTTAGTAGGCACACTCATAAAATTGGTTGCAGACTACTCTAAATCATATGGTGAGTATAATATCAAAGTTTACTTCATGTTAGCACATACCTGTTTTCAGCAAATTTGAACTATACACTCCTTTGAGTTGAATGCTTTACTTTCTATTCAAAACATTTTGTGATAAGCTAGTGTACCTACCTACTCAAGGTGATCTGGAAGAGTATAGATATTGCATGTAGAGTGCTCAATGCCGTGGAATACACCAATGCAAGCTGAATTCAGTAAACTACTTGGTATCCTTTACAGTGGAACAGCCATTGAATTGATTTGGTTCTGCAAACGCTAATGTTCCAGTGAGTAGAAAACGTTATGTTACTGAAAGTAAATTCTTGTGCTTAGTTAGCACATAAAATTGGTTGCAGACTACTCTAAATCATATGCTGTGCATAATAATATGGTTTACATCATGTTAGCACATACTGGATTTCAGCAAATTTGAACTGTTCACTCCATTGAGTTGAATGCTTTACATTCTATTCAATACATTTTGTGATAAGCTAGTGTACCTACCTACTCAAGGTGATCTGGAACTGTATAGATATTGCATGTAGAGTGCTCAATGCCATGGAATACACCAATGCAAGCTGAATTCAGTAACTACTTGGTATCCTTTACAGTGGAACAGCCATTGAATTGATTTGGTTCTGCAAACGCTAATGTTCCAATGAGTAGAAAACGTTATGTTCCTTATAGGAAATTCTGGTGCTTAGTTAGCACACTCATAAAATTGGTTGCAGAATACTCTAAATCATATGGTGAGTATAATATCAAAGTTTACTTCATGTTAGCACATACTTGTTTTCAGCAAATTTGAACTATACACTCCTTTCAGTTGAATGCTTTACTTTCTATTCAATACATTTTGTGATAAGCTAGTGTACCTACCTACTCAAGGTGATCTGGAAGAGTATAGATATTGCATGTAGAGTGCTCAATGCCGTGGAATACACCAATGCAAGCTGAATTCAGTAACCTACTTGGTATCCTTTACAGTGGAACAGCCATTGAATTGATTTGGTTCTGCAAACGCTAATGTTCCAGTGAGTAGACAACGTTATGTTATTGAAAGTAAATTCTTGTGCTTAGTTAGCACACTCATAAAATTGGTTGCAGACTACTCTAAATCATATGCTGTGCATAATAATATGGTTTACATCATGTTAGCACATACTGGATTTCAGCAAATTTGAACTATACACTCCATTGAGTTGAATGCTTTACATACTAGTCAATACAGTTTGTGATAAGGTAGTGTATATAACTGCTCAAGCTGATCTGGAACTTTATAGATGTTGCATGTAGAGTGCTCAATGCCATGGAATACACCAATGCAAGCTGAATTCAGTAACCTACCTAGTACCCTTTACAGTGGAACAGCCATTGAATTGGTTTTGTTCTGCAAACGCTAATGTTCCAGTGAGTAGAAAACGTTATGTTCCTTAAAGGAAATTCTGGTGCTTAGCTAGCACACTCATAAAATTGGTTGCAGAATACTCTAAATCATATGGTGAGTATAATATCAAAGTTTACTTCATGTTAGCACATACTTGTTTTCAGCAAATTTGAACTATACACTCCATTGAGTTGAATGCTTTACTTTCTATTGAATACATTTTGTGATAAGCTAGTGTACCTACCTACTCAAGGTAATCTGGAAGAGTATAGATATTGCATGTAGAGTGCTCAATGCCGTGGAATACACCAATGCAAGCTGAATTCAGTAACCTACTTGGTATCCTTTACAGTGGAACAGCCATTGAATTGATTTGGTTCTGCAAACGCTAAAGTTCCAGTGAGTAGAAAACGTTATGTTACTGAAAGTAAATTCTTGTGCTTAGTTAGCACACTCATAAAATTGGTTGCAGACTACTCTAAATCATATGCTGTGCATAATAATATGGTTTACATCATGTTAGCACATACTTGTTTTCAGCAAATTTGAACTATACACTCCTTTGAGTTGAATGCTTTACTTTCTATTCAATACAGTTTGTGATAAGGTAGTGTATATAACTGCTCAAGGTGATCTGGAACTCTATAGATATTGCATGTAGAGTGCTCAATGCCATGGAATTCACCAATGCAAGCTGAATTCAGGAACCTACCTAGTACCCTTTACAGTGGAACAGCCATTCAATTGGTTTTGTTCTGCTAACGCTAATGTTCCACTGTGTAGAAAAGTAGATGTTACTGAAAGTAACATCTTGAGCTTAGTAGGCACACTCATAAAATTGGTTGCAGACTACTCTAAATCATATGGTGAGTATAATATCAAAGTTTACTTCATGTTAGCACATACCTGTTTTCAGCAAATTTGAACTATACACTCCTTTGAGTTGAATGCTTTACTTTCTATTCAAAACATTTTGTGATAAGCTAGTGTACCTACCTACTCAAGGTGATCTGGAAGAGTATAGATATTGCATGTAGAGTGCTCAATGCCGTGGAATACACCAATGCAAGCTGAATTCAGTAAACTACTTGGTATCCTTTACAGTGGAACAGCCATTGAATTGATTTGGTTCTGCAAACGCTAATGTTCCAGTGAGTAGAAAACGTTATGTTACTGAAAGTAAATTCTTGTGCTTAGTTAGCACATAAAATTGGTTGCAGACTACTCTAAATCATATGCTGTGCATAATAATATGGTTTACATCATGTTAGCACATACTGGATTTCAGCAAATTTGAACTGTTCACTCCATTGAGTTGAATGCTTTACATTCTATTCAATACATTTTGTGATAAGCTAGTGTACCTACCTACTCAAGGAGATCTGGAACTGTATAGATATTGCATGTAGAGTGCTCAATGCCATGGAATACACCAATGCAAGCTGAATTCAGTAACTACTTGGTATCCTTTACAGTGGAACAGCCATTGAATTGATTTGGTTCTGCAAACGCTAATGTTCCAATGAGTAGAAAACGTTATGTTCCTTATAGGAAATTCTGGTGCTTAGTTAGCACACTCATAAAATTGGTTGCAGAATACTCTAAATCATATGGTGAGTATAATATCAAAGTTTACTTCATGTTAGCACATACTTGTTTTCAGCAAATTTGAACTATACACTCCTTTCAGTTGAATGCTTTACTTTCTATTCAATACATTTTGTGATAAGCTAGTGTACCTACCTACTCAAGGTGATCTGGAAGAGTATAGATATTGCATGTAGAGTGCTCAATGCCGTGGAATACACCAATGCAAGCTGAATTCAGTAACCTACTTGGTATCCTTTACAGTGGAACAGCCATTGAATTGATTTGGTTCTGCAAACGCTAATGTTCCAGTGAGTAGACAACGTTATGTTATTGAAAGTAAATTCTTGTGCTTAGTTAGCACACTCATAAAATTGGTTGCAGACTACTCTAAATCATATGCTGTGCATAATAATATGGTTTACATCATGTTAGCACATACTGGATTTCAGCAAATTTGAACTATACACTCCATTGAGTTGAATGCTTTACATACTAGTCAATACAGTTTGTGATAAGGTAGTGTATATAACTGCTCAAGCTGATCTGGAACTTTATAGATGTTGCATGTAGAGTGCTCAATGCCATGGAATACACCAATGCAAGCTGAATTCAGTAACCTACCTAGTACCCTTTACAGTGGAACAGCCATTGAATTGGTTTTGTTCTGCAAACGCTAATGTTCCAGTGAGTAGAAAACGTTATGTTCCTTAAAGGAAATTCTGGTGCTTAGCTAGCACACTCATAAAATTGGTTGCAGAATACTCTAAATCATATGGTGAGTATAATATCAAAGTTTACTTCATGTTAGCACATACTTGTTTTCAGCAAATTTGAACTATACACTCCATTGAGTTGAATGCTTTACTTTCTATTGAATACATTTTGTGATAAGCTAGTGTACCTACCTACTCAAGGTAATCTGGAAGAGTATAGATATTGCATGTAGAGTGCTCAATGCCGTGGAATACACCAATGCAAGCTGAATTCAGTAACCTACTTGGTATCCTTTACAGTGGAACAGCCATTGAATTGATTTGGTTCTGCAAACGCTAAAGTTCCAGTGAGTAGAAAACGTTATGTTACTGAAAGTAAATTCTTGTGCTTAGTTAGCACACTCATAAAATTGGTTGCAGACTACTCTAAATCATATGCTGTGCATAATAATATGGTTTACATCATGTTAGCACATACTTGTTTTCAGCAAATTTGAACTATACACTCCTTTGAGTTGAATGCTTTACTTTCTATTCAATACAGTTTGTGATAAGGTAGTGTATATAACTGCTCAAGGTGATCTGGAACTCTATAGATATTGCATGTAGAGTGCTCAATGCCATGGAATTCACCAATGCAAGCTGAATTCAGGAACCTACCTAGTACCCTTTACAGTGGAACAGCCATTCAATTGGTTTTGTTCTGCTAACGCTAATGTTCCACTGTGTAGAAAAGTAGATGTTACTGAAAGTTACATCTTGAGCTTAGTAGGCACACTCATAAAATTGGTTGCAGACTACTCTAAATCATATGGTGAGTATAATATCAAAGTTTACTTCATGTTAGCACATACCTGTTTTCAGCAAATTTGAACTATACACTCCTTTGAGTTGAATGCTTTACTTTCTATTCAAAACATTTTGTGATAAGCTAGTGTACCTACCTACTCAAGGTGATCTGGAAGAGTATAGATATTGCATGTAGAGTGCTCAATGCCGTGGAATACACCAATGCAAGCTGAATTCAGTAAACTACTTGGTATCCTTTACAGTGGAACAGCCATTGAATTGATTTGGTTCTGCAAACGCTAATGTTCCAGTGAGTAGAAAACGTTATGTTACTGAAAGTAAATTCTTGTGCTTAGTTAGCACATAAAATTGGTTGCAGACTACTCTAAATCATATGCTGTGCATAATAATATGGTTTACATCATGTTAGCACATACTGGATTTCAGCAAATTTGAACTGTTCACTCCATTGAGTTGAATGCTTTACATTCTATTCAATACATTTTGTGATAAGCTAGTGTACCTACCTACTCAAGGTGATCTGGAACTGTATAGATATTGCATGTAGAGTGCTCAATGCCATGGAATACACCAATGCAAGCTGAATTCAGTAACTACTTGGTATCCTTTACAGTGGAACAGCCATTAAATTGATTTGGTTCTGCAAACGCTAATGTTCCAATGAGTAGAAAACGTTATGTTCCTTATAGGAAATTCTGGTGCTTAGTTAGCACACTCATAAAATTGGTTGCAGAATACTCTAAATCATATGGTGAGTATAATATCAAAGTTTACTTCATGTTAGCACATACTTGTTTTCAGCAAATTTGAACTATACACTCCTTTCAGTTGAATGCTTTACTTTCTATTCAATACATTTTGTGATAAGCTAGTGTACCTACCTACTCAAGGTGATCTGGAAGAGTATAGATATTGCATGTAGAGTGCTCAATGCCGTGGAATACACCAATGCAAGCTGAATTCAGTAACCTACTTGGTATCCTTTACAGTGGAACAGCCATTGAATTGATTTGGTTCTGCAAACGCTAATGTTCCAGTGAGTAGAAAACGTTATGTTATTGAAAGTAAATTCTTGTGCTTAGTTAGCACACTCATAAAATTGGTTGCAGACTACTCTAAATCATATGCTGTGCATAATAATATGGTTTACATCATGTTAGCACATACTTGTTTTCAGCAAATTTGAACTATACACTCCTTTGAGTTGAATGCTTTACATTCTATTCAATACAGTTTGTGATAAGGTAGTGTATATAACTGCTCAAGGTGATCTGGAACTGTATAGATATTGCATGTAGAGTGCTCAATGCCATGGAATACACCAATGCAAGCTGAATTAAGTAACTACTTGGTATCCTTTACAGTGGAACAGCCATTGAATTGATTTGGTTCTGCAAACGCTAATGTTCCAGTGAGTAGAAAACGTTATGTTCCTTATAGGAAATTCTGGTGCTTAGTTAGCACACTCATAAAATTGGTTGCAGAATACTCTAAATCATATGGTGAGTATAATATCAAAGTTTACTTCATGTTAGCACATACTTGTTTTCAGCAAATTTGAACTATACACTCCTTTCAGTTGAATGCTTTACTTTCTATTCAATACATTTTGTGATAAGCTAGTGTACCTACCTACTCAAGGTGTTCTGGAAGAGTATAGATATTGCATGTAGAGTGCTCAATGCCGTGGAATACACCAATGCAAGCTGAATTCAGTAACCTACTTGGTATCCTTTACAGTGGAACAGCCATTGAATTGATTTGGTTCTGCAAACGCTAATGATCCAGTGAGTAGAAAACGTTATGTTACTGAAAGTAAATTCTTGTGCTTAGTTAGCACACTCATAAAATTGGTTGCAGACTACTCTAAATCATATGCTGTGCATAATAATAAGGTTTACATCATGTTAGCACATACTGGATTTCAGCAAATTTGAACTATACACTCCATTGAGTTGAATGCTTTACATTCTATTCAATACAGTTTGTGATAAGGTAGTGTACATAACTGCTCAAGCTGATCTGGAACTTTATAGATGTTGCATGTAGAGTGCTCAATGCCATGGAATACACCAATGCAAGCTGAATTCAGTAACCTACCTAGTACCCTTTACAGTGGAACAGCCAATGAATTGGTTTTGTTCTGCAAACGCTAATGTTCCAGTGAGTAGAAAACGTTATGTTCCTTATAGGAAATTCTGGTGCTTAGTTAGCACACTCATAAAATTGGTTGCAGAATACTCTAAATCATATGGTGAGTATAATATCAAAGTTTACTTCATGTTAGCACATACTTGTTTTCAGCAAATTTGAACTATACACTCCTTTCAGTTGAATGCTTTACTTTCTATTCAATACATTTTGTGATAAGCTAGTGTACCTACCTACTCAAGGTGATCTGGAAGAGTATAGATATTGCATGTAGAGTTCTCAATGCCGTGGAATACATCAATGCAAGCTGAATTCAGTAAACTACTTGGTATCCTTTACAGTGGAACAGCCATTGAATTGATTTGGTTCTGCAAACGCTAATGTTCCAGTGAGTAGAAAACGTTATGTTACTGAAAGTAAATTCTTGTGCTTAGTTAGCACATAAAATTGGTTGCAGACTACTCTAAATCATATGCTGTGCATAATAATATGGTTTACATCATGTTAGCACATACTGGATTTCAGCAAATTTGAACTGTTCACTCCATTGAGTTGAATGCTTTACATTCTATTCAATACATTTTGTGATAAGCTAGTGTACCTACCTACTCAAGGTGATCTGGAACTGTATAGATATTGCATGTAGAGTGCTCAATGCCATGGAATACACCAATGCAAGCTGAATTCAGTAACTACTTGGTATCCTTTACAGTGGAACAGCCATTAAATTGATTTGGTTCTGCAAACGCTAATGTTCCAATGAGTAGAAAACGTTATGTTCCTTATAGGAAATTCTGGTGCTTAGTTAGCACACTCATAAAATTGGTTGCAGAATACTCTAAATCATATGGTGAGTATAATATCAAAGTTTACTTCATGTTAGCACATACTTGTTTTCAGCAAATTTGAACTATACACTCCTTTCAGTTGAATGCTTTACTTTCTATTCAATACATTTTGTGATAAGCTAGTGTACCTACCTACTCAAGGTGATCTGGAAGAGTATAGATATTGCATGTAGAGTGCTCAATGCCGTGGAATACACCAATGCAAGCTGAATTCAGTAACCTACTTGGTATCCTTTACAGTGGAACAGCCATTGAATTGATTTGGTTCTGCAAACGCTAATGTTCCAGTGAGTAGAAAACGTTATGTTATTGAAAGTAAATTCTTGTGCTTAGTTAGCACACTCATAAAATTGGTTGCAGACTACTCTAAATCATATGCTGTGCATAATAATATGGTTTACATCATGTTAGCACATACTTGTTTTCAGCAAATTTGAACTATACACTCCTTTGAGTTGAATGCTTTACATTCTATTCAATACAGTTTGTGATAAGGTAGTGTATATAACTGCTCAAGGTGATCTGGAACTGTATAGATATTGCATGTAGAGTGCTCAATGCCATGGAATACACCAATGCAAGCTGAATTAAGTAACTACTTGGTATCCTTTACAGTGGAACAGCCATTGAATTGATTTGGTTCTGCAAACGCTAATGTTCCAGTGAGTAGAAAACGTTATGTTCCTTATAGGAAATTCTGGTGCTTAGTTAGCACACTCATAAAATTGGTTGCAGAATACTCTAAATCATATGGTGAGTATAATATCAAAGTTTACTTCATGTTAGCACATACTTGTTTTCAGCAAATTTGAACTATACACTCCTTTCAGTTGAATGCTTTACTTTCTATTCAATACATTTTGTGATAAGCTAGTGTACCTACCTACTCAAGGTGTTCTGGAAGAGTATAGATATTGCATGTAGAGTGCTCAATGCCGTGGAATACACCAATGCAAGCTGAATTCAGTAACCTACTTGGTATCCTTTACAGTGGAACAGCCATTGAATTGATTTGGTTCTGCAAACGCTAATGATCCAGTGAGTAGAAAACGTTATGTTACTGAAAGTAAATTCTTGTGCTTAGTTAGCACACTCATAAAATTGGTTGCAGACTACTCTAAATCATATGCTGTGCATAATAATAAGGTTTACATCATGTTAGCACATACTGGATTTCAGCAAATTTGAACTATACACTCCATTGAGTTGAATGCTTTACATTCTATTCAATACAGTTTGTGATAAGGTAGTGTACATAACTGCTCAAGCTGATCTGGAACTTTATAGATGTTGCATGTAGAGTGCTCAATGCCATGGAATACACCAATGCAAGCTGAATTCAGTAACCTACCTAGTACCCTTTACAGTGGAACAGCCAATGAATTGGTTTTGTTCTGCAAACGCTAATGTTCCAGTGAGTAGAAAACGTTATGTTCCTTATAGGAAATTCTGGTGCTTAGTTAGCACACTCATAAAATTGGTTGCAGAATACTCTAAATCATATGGTGAGTATAATATCAAAGTTTACTTCATGTTAGCACATACTTGTTTTCAGCAAATTTGAACTATACACTCCTTTCAGTTGAATGCTTTACTTTCTATTCAATACATTTTGTGATAAGCTAGTGTACCTACCTACTCAAGGTGATCTGGAAGAGTATAGATATTGCATGTAGAGTTCTCAATGCCGTGGAATACATCAATGCAAGCTGAATTCAGTAACGTACTTGGTATCCTTTACAGTGGAACAGCCATTGAATTGATTTGGTTCTGCAAACGCTAAAGTTCCAGTGAGTAGAAAACGTTATGTTACTGAAAGTAAATTCTTGTGCTTAGTTAGCACACTCATAAAATTGGTTGCAGACTACTCTAAATCATATGCTGTGCATAATAATAAGGTTTACATCATGTTAGCACATACTGGATTTCAGCAAATTTGCACTGTACACTCCATTGAGTTGAATGCTTTACATAGTAGTCAATACAGTTTGTGATAAGGTAGTGTATATAACTGCTCAAGGTGATCTGGAACTTTATAGATGTTGCATGTAGAGTGCTCAATGCCATGGAATACACCAATGCAAGCTGAATTCAGTAACCTACCTAGTACCCTTTACAGTGGAACAGCCATTGAATTGGTTTTGTTCTGCAAACGCTAATGTTCCAGTGAGTAGAAAACGTTATGTTCCTTAAAGGAAATTCTGGTGCTTAGTTAGCACACTCATAAAATTGGTTGCAGAATACTCTAAATCATATGGTGAGTATAATATCAAAGTTTACTTCATGTTAGCACATACTTGTTTTCAGCAAATTTGAACTATACACTCCATTGAGTTGAATGCTATACTTTCTATTGAATACAGTTTGTGATAAGGTAGTGTATATAACTGCTCAAGGTGATCTGGAACTCTATAGATATTGCATGTAGAGTGCTCAATGCCATGGAATTCACCAATGCAAGCTGAATTCAGGAACCTACCTAGAACCCTTTACAGTGGAACAGCCATTCAATTGGTTTTGTTCTGCTAACGCTAATGTTCCACTGTGTAGAAAAGTAGATGTTACTGAAAGTAACATCTTGAGCTTAGTAGGCACACTCATAAAATTGGTTGCAGACTACTCTAAATCATATGGTGAGTATAATATCAAAGTTTACTTCATGTTAGCACATACCTGTTTTCAGCAAATTTGAACTATACACTCCTTTGAGTTGAATGCTTTACTTTCTATTCAAAACATTTTGTGATAAGCTAGTGTACCTACCTACTCAAGGTGATCTGGAAGAGTATAGATATTGCATGTAGAGTGCTCAATGCCGTGGAATACACCAATGCAAGCTGAATTCAGTAACCTACTTGGTATCCTTTACAGTGGAACAGCCATTGAATTGATTTGGTTCTGCAAACGCTAAAGTTCCAGTGAGTAGAAAACGTTATGTTACTGAAAGTAAATTCTTGTGCTTAGTTAGCACACTCATAAAATTGGTTGCAGACTACTCTAAATCATATGCTGTGCATAATAATATGGTTTACATCATGTTAGCACATACTTGTTTTCAGCAAATTTGAACTATACACTCCTTTGAGTTGAATGCTTTACTTTCTATTCAATACAGTTTGTGATAAGGTAGTGTATATAACTGCTCAAGGTGATCTGGAACTCTATAGATATTGCATGTAGAGTGCTCAATGCCATGGAATTCACCAATGCAAGCTGAATTCAGTAAACTACTTGGTATCCTTTACAGTGGAACAGCCATTGAATTGATTTGGTTCTGCAAACGCTAATGTTCCAGTGAGTAGAAAACGTTATGTTACTGAAAGTAAATTCTTGTGCTTAGTTAGCACATAAAATTGGTTGCAGACTACTCTAAATCATATGCTGTGCATAATAATATGGTTTACATCATGTTAGCACATACTGGATTTCAGCAAATTTGAACTGTTCACTCCATTGAGTTGAATGCTTTACATTCTATTCAATACATTTTGTGATAAGCTAGTGTACCTACCTACTCAAGGTGATCTGGAACTGTATAGATATTGCATGTAGAGTGCTCAATGCCATGGAATACACCAATGCAAGCTGAATTCAGTAACTACTTGGTATCCTTTACAGTGGAACAGCCATTGAATTGATTTGGTTCTGCAAACGCTAATGTTCCAATGAGTAGAAAACGTTATGTTCCTTATAGGAAATTCTGGTGCTTAGTTAGCACACTCATAAAATTGGTTGCAGAATACTCTAAATCATATGGTGAGTATAATATCAAAGTTTACTTCATGTTAGCACATACTTGTTTTCAGCAAATTTGAACTATACACTCCTTTCAGTTGAATGCTTTACTTTCTATTCAATACATTTTGTGATAAGCTAGTGTACCTACCTACTCAAGGTGATCTGGAAGAGTATAGATATTGCATGTAGAGTGCTCAATGCCGTGGAATACACCAATGCAAGCTGAATTCAGTAACCTACTTGGTATCCTTTACAGTGGAACAGCCATTGAATTGATTTGGTTCTGCAAACGCTAATGTTCCAGTGAGTAGAAAACGTTATGTTATTGAAAGTAAATTCTTGTGCTTAGTTAGCACACTCATAAAATTGGTTGCAGACTACTCTAAATCATATGCTGTGCATAATAATATGGTTTACATCATGTTAGCACATACTGGATTTCAGCAAATTTGAACTATACACTCCATTGAGTTGAATGCTTTACATACTAGTCAATACAGTTTGTGATAAGGTAGTGTACATAACTGCTCAAGCTGATCTGGAACTTTATAGATGTTGCATGTAGAGTGCTCAATGCCATGGAATACACCAATGCAAGCTGAATTCAGTAACCTACCTAGTACCCTTTACAGTGGAACAGCCATTGAATTGGTTTTGTTCTGCAAACGCTAATGTTCCAGTGAGTAGAAAACGTTATGTTCCTTAAAGGAAATTCTGGTGCTTAGCTAGCACACTCATAAAATTGGTTGCAGAATACTCTAAATCATATGGTGAGTATAATATCAAAGTTTACTTCATGTTAGCACATACTTGTTTTCAGCAAATTTGAACTATACACTCCATTGAGTTGAATGCTTTACTTTCTATTGAATACATTTTGTGATAAGCTAGTGTACCTACCTACTCAAGGTAATCTGGAAGAGTATAGATATTGCATGTAGAGTGCTCAATGCCGTGGAATACACCAATGCAAGCTGAATTCAGTAACCTACTTGGTATCCTTTACAGTGGAACAGCCATTGAATTGATTTGGTTCTGCAAACGCTAAAGTTCCAGTGAGTAGAAAACGTTATGTTACTGAAAGTAAATTCTTGTGCTTAGTTAGCACACTCATAAAATTGGTTGCAGACTACTCTAAATCATATGCTGTGCATAATAATATGGTTTACATCATGTTAGCACATACTTGTTTTCAGCAAATTTGAACTATACACTCCTTTGAGTTGAATGCTTTACTTTCTATTCAATACAGTTTGTGATAAGGTAGTGTATATAACTGCTCAAGGTGATCTGGAACTCTATAGATATTGCATGTAGAGTGCTCAATGCCATGGAATTCACCAATGCAAGCTGAATTCAGGAACCTACCTAGTACCCTTTACAGTGGAACAGCCATTCAATTGGTTTTGTTCTGCTAACGCTAATGTTCCACTGTGTAGAAAAGTAGATGTTACTGAAAGTTACATCTTGAGCTTAGTAGGCACACTCATAAAATTGGTTGCAGACTACTCTAAATCATATGGTGAGTATAATATCAAAGTTTACTTCATGTTAGCACATACCTGTTTTCAGCAAATTTGAACTATACACTCCTTTGAGTTGAATGCTTTACTTTCTATTCAAAACATTTTGTGATAAGCTAGTGTACCTACCTACTCAAGGTGATCTGGAAGAGTATAGATATTGCATGTAGAGTGCTCAATGCCGTGGAATACACCAATGCAAGCTGAATTCAGTAAACTACTTGGTATCCTTTACAGTGGAACAGCCATTGAATTGATTTGGTTCTGCAAACGCTAATGTTCCAGTGAGTAGAAAACGTTATGTTACTGAAAGTAAATTCTTGTGCTTAGTTAGCACATAAAATTGGTTGCAGACTACTCTAAATCATATGCTGTGCATAATAATATGGTTTACATCATGTTAGCACATACTGGATTTCAGCAAATTTGAACTGTTCACTCCATTGAGTTGAATGCTTTACATTCTATTCAATACATTTTGTGATAAGCTAGTGTACCTACCTACTCAAGGTGATCTGGAACTGTATAGATATTGCATGTAGAGTGCTCAATGCCATGGAATACACCAATGCAAGCTGAATTCAGTAACTACTTGGTATCCTTTACAGTGGAACAGCCATTAAATTGATTTGGTTCTGCAAACGCTAATGTTCCAATGAGTAGAAAACGTTATGTTCCTTATAGGAAATTCTGGTGCTTAGTTAGCACACTCATAAAATTGGTTGCAGAATACTCTAAATCATATGGTGAGTATAATATCAAAGTTTACTTCATGTTAGCACATACTTGTTTTCAGCAAATTTGAACTATACACTCCTTTCAGTTGAATGCTTTACTTTCTATTCAATACATTTTGTGATAAGCTAGTGTACCTACCTACTCAAGGTGATCTGGAAGAGTATAGATATTGCATGTAGAGTGCTCAATGCCGTGGAATACACCAATGCAAGCTGAATTCAGTAACCTACTTGGTATCCTTTACAGTGGAACAGCCATTGAATTGATTTGGTTCTGCAAACGCTAATGTTCCAGTGAGTAGAAAACGTTATGTTATTGAAAGTAAATTCTTGTGCTTAGTTAGCACACTCATAAAATTGGTTGCAGACTACTCTAAATCATATGCTGTGCATAATAATATGGTTTACATCATGTTAGCACATACTTGTTTTCAGCAAATTTGAACTATACACTCCTTTGAGTTGAATGCTTTACATTCTATTCAATACAGTTTGTGATAAGGTAGTGTATATAACTGCTCAAGGTGATCTGGAACTGTATAGATATTGCATGTAGAGTGCTCAATGCCATGGAATACACCAATGCAAGCTGAATTAAGTAACTACTTGGTATCCTTTACAGTGGAACAGCCATTGAATTGATTTGGTTCTGCAAACGCTAATGTTCCAGTGAGTAGAAAACGTTATGTTCCTTATAGGAAATTCTGGTGCTTAGTTAGCACACTCATAAAATTGGTTGCAGAATACTCTAAATCATATGGTGAGTATAATATCAAAGTTTACTTCATGTTAGCACATACTTGTTTTCAGCAAATTTGAACTATACACTCCTTTCAGTTGAATGCTTTACTTTCTATTCAATACATTTTGTGATAAGCTAGTGTACCTACCTACTCAAGGTGTTCTGGAAGAGTATAGATATTGCATGTAGAGTGCTCAATGCCGTGGAATACACCAATGCAAGCTGAATTCAGTAACCTACTTGGTATCCTTTACAGTGGAACAGCCATTGAATTGATTTGGTTCTGCAAACGCTAATGATCCAGTGAGTAGAAAACGTTATGTTACTGAAAGTAAATTCTTGTGCTTAGTTAGCACACTCATAAAATTGGTTGCAGACTACTCTAAATCATATGCTGTGCATAATAATAAGGTTTACATCATGTTAGCACATACTGGATTTCAGCAAATTTGAACTATACACTCCATTGAGTTGAATGCTTTACATTCTATTCAATACAGTTTGTGATAAGGTAGTGTACATAACTGCTCAAGCTGATCTGGAACTTTATAGATGTTGCATGTAGAGTGCTCAATGCCATGGAATACACCAATGCAAGCTGAATTCAGTAACCTACCTAGTACCCTTTACAGTGGAACAGCCAATGAATTGGTTTTGTTCTGCAAACGCTAATGTTCCAGTGAGTAGAAAACGTTATGTTCCTTATAGGAAATTCTGGTGCTTAGTTAGCACACTCATAAAATTGGTTGCAGAATACTCTAAATCATATGGTGAGTATAATATCAAAGTTTACTTCATGTTAGCACATACTTGTTTTCAGCAAATTTGAACTATACACTCCTTTCAGTTGAATGCTTTACTTTCTATTCAATACATTTTGTGATAAGCTAGTGTACCTACCTACTCAAGGTGATCTGGAAGAGTATAGATATTGCATGTAGAGTTCTCAATGCCGTGGAATACATCAATGCAAGCTGAATTCAGTAACGTACTTGGTATCCTTTACAGTGGAACAGCCATTGAATTGATTTGGTTCTGCAAACGCTAATGTTCCAGTGAGTAGAAAACGTTATGTTACTGAAAGTAAATTCTTGTGCTTAGTTAGCACACTCATAAAATTGGTTGCAGACTACTCTAAATCATATGCTGTGCATAATAATAAGGTTTACATCATGTTAGCACATACTGGATTTCAGCAAATTTGCACTGTACACTCCATTGAGTTGAATGCTTTACATTCTATTCAATATAGTTTGTGATAAGGTAGTGTATATAACTGCTCAAGGTGATCTGGAACTGTATAGATATTGCATGTAGAGTGCTCAATGCCATGGAATTCACCAATGCAAGCTGAATTCAGTAACCTACCTAGTACCCTTTACACTGGAACAGCCATTCAATTGGTTTTGTTCTGCAAACGCTAATGTTCCACTGTGTAGAAAAGTAGATGTTACTGAAAGTAACATCTTGAGCTTAGTAGGCACACTCATAAAATTGGTTGCAGACTACTCTAAATCATATGGTGAGTATAATATCAAAGTATACTTCATGTTAGCACATACCTGTTTTCAGCAAATTTGAACTATACACTCCTTTGAGTTGAATGCGTTACTTTCTATTCAATACATTTTGTGATAAGCTAGTGTAGATAACTACTGAAGGTGATCTGGAACTGTATAGATATTGCATGTAGAGTGCTCAATGCCATGGAATTCACCAATGCAACCTGAATTCAGTAACCTACCTAGTACCCTTTACAGTGGAACAGCCATTGAATTGGTTTTGTTCTGCAAACGCTAATGTTCCAGTGAGTAGAAAACGTTATGTTACTGAAAGTAAATTCTTGTGCTTAGTTAGCACACTCATAAAATTGGTTGCAGACTACTCTAAATCATATGCTGTGCATAATAATGTTTACATCATGTTAGCACATACTGGATTTCAGCAAATTTGAACTATACACTCCATTGAGTTGAATGCTTTACATAGTAGTCAATACAGTTTGTGATAAGGTAGTGTATATAACTGCTCAAGCTGATCTGGAACTTTATAGATGTTGCATGTAGAGTGCTCAATGCCATGGAATACACCAATGCAAGCTGAATTCAGTAACCTACCTAGTACCCTTTACAGTGGAACAGCCATTGAATTGGTTTTGTTCTGCAAACGCTAATGTTCCAGTGAGTAGAAAACGTTATGTTCCTTAAAGGAAATTCTGGTGCTTAGTTAGCACACTCATAAAATTGGTTGCAGAATACTCTAAATCATATGGTGAGTATAATATCAAAGTTTACTTCATGTTAGCACATACTTGTTTTCAGCAAATTTGAACTATACACTCCTTTGAGTTGAATGCTTTACTTTCTATTGAATACAGTTTGTGATAAGGTAGTGTATATAACTGCTCAAGGTGATCTGGAACTCTATAGATATTGCATGTAGAGTGCTCAATGCCATGGAATTCACCAATGCAAGCTGAATTCAGGAACCTACCTAGAACCCTTTACAGTGGAACAGCCATTCAATTGGTTTTGTTCTGCTAACGCTAATGTTCCACTGTGTAGAAAAGTAGATGTTACTGAAAGTAACATCTTGAGCTTAGTAGGCACACTCATAAAATTGGTTGCAGACTACTCTAAATCATATGGTGAGTATAATATCAAAGTTTACTTCATGTTAGCACATACCTGTTTTCAGCAAATTTGAACTATACACTCCTTTGAGTTGAATGCTTTACTTTCTATTCAAAACATTTTGTGATAAGCTAGTGTACCTACCTACTCAAGGTGATCTGGAAGAGTATAGATATTGCATGTAGAGTGCTCAATGCCGTGGAATACACCAATGCAAGCTGAATTCAGTAACCTACTTGGTATCCTTTACAGTGGAACAGCCATTGAATTGATTTGGTTCTGCAAACGCTAAAGTTCCAGTGAGTAGAAAACGTTATGTTACTGAAAGTAAATTCTTGTGCTTAGTTAGCACACTCATAAAATTGGTTGCAGACTACTCTAAATCATATGCTGTGCATAATAATATGGTTTACATCATGTTAGCACATACTTGTTTTCAGCAAATTTGAACTATACACTCCTTTGAGTTGAATGCTTTACTTTCTATTCAATACAGTTTGTGATAAGGTAGTGTATATAACTGCTCAAGGTGATCTGGAACTCTATAGATATTGCATGTAGAGTGCTCAATGCCATGGAATTCACCAATGCAAGCTGAATTCAGGAACCTACCTAGTACCCTTTACAGTGGAACAGCCATTCAATTGGTTTTGTTCTGCTAACGCTAATGTTCCACTGTGTAGAAAAGTAGATGTTACTGAAAGTAACATCTTGAGCTTAGTAGGCACACTCATAAAATTGGTTGCAGACTACTCTAAATCATATGGTGAGTATAATATCAAAGTTTACTTCATGTTAGCACATACCTGTTTTCAGCAAATTTGAACTATACACTCCTTTCAGTTGAATGCTTTACTTTCTATTCAAAACATTTTGTGATAAGCTAGTGTACCTACCTACTCAAGGTGATCTGGAAGAGTATAGATATTGCATGTAGAGTGCTCAATGCCGTGGAATACACCAATGCAAGCTGAATTCAGTAAACTACTTGGTATCCTTTACAGTGGAACAGCCATTGAATTGATTTGGTTCTGCAAACGCTAATGTTCCAGTGAGTAGAAAACGTTATGTTACTGAAAGTAAATTCTTGTGCTTAGTTAGCACATAAAATTGGTTGCAGACTACTCTAAATCATATGCTGTGCATAATAATATGGTTTACATCATGTTAGCACATACTGGATTTCAGCAAATTTGAACTGTTCACTCCATTGAGTTGAATGCTTTACATTCTATTCAATACATTTTGTGATAAGCTAGTGTACCTACCTACTCAAGGTGATCTGGAACTGTATAGATATTGCATGTAGAGTGCTCAATGCCATGGAATACACCAATGCAAGCTGAATTCAGTAACTACTTGGTATCCTTTACAGTGGAACAGCCATTGAATTGATTTGGTTCTGCAAACGCTAATGTTCCAATGAGTAGAAAACGTTATGTTCCTTATAGGAAATTCTGGTGCTTAGTTAGCACACTCATAAAATTGGTTGCAGAATACTCTAAATCATATGGTGAGTATAATATCAAAGTTTACTTCATGTTAGCACATACTTGTTTTCAGCAAATTTGAACTATACACTCCTTTCAGTTGAATGCTTTACTTTCTATTCAATACATTTTGTGATAAGCTAGTGTACCTACCTACTCAAGGTGATCTGGAAGAGTATAGATATTGCATGTAGAGTGCTCAATGCCGTGGAATACACCAATGCAAGCTGAATTCAGTAACCTACTTGGTATCCTTTACAGTGGAACAGCCATTGAATTGATTTGGTTCTGCAAACGCTAATGTTCCAGTGAGTAGAAAACGTTATGTTATTGAAAGTAAATTCTTGTGCTTAGTTAGCACACTCATAAAATTGGTTGCAGAATACTCTAAATCATATGGTGAGTATAATATCAAAGTTTACTTCATGTTAGCACATACTTGTTTTCAGCAAATTTGAACTATACACTCCTTTCAGTTGAATGCTTTACTTTCTATTCAATACATTTTGTGATAAGCTAGTGTACCTACCTACTCAAGCTGTTCTGGAAGAGTATAGATATTGCATGTAGAGTGCTCAATGCCGTGGAATACACCAATGCAAGCTGAATTCAGTAACCTACTTAGTATCCTTTACAGTGGAACAGCCATTGAATTGATTTGGTTCTGCAAACGCTAATGATCCAGTGAGTAGAAAACGTTATGTTACTGAAAGTAAATTCTTGTGCTTAGTTAGCACACTCATAAAATTGGTTGCAGACTACTCTAAATGATATGCTGTGCATAATAATAAGGTTTACATCATGTTAGCACATACTGGATTTCAGCAAATTTGAACTATACACTCCATTGAGTTGAATGCTTTACATTCTATTCAATACAGTTTGTGATAAGGTAGTGTACATAACTGCTCAAGCTGATCTGGAACTTTATAGATGTTGCATGTAGAGTGCTCAATGCCATGGAATACACCAATGCAAGCTGAATTCAGTAACCTACCTAGTACCCTTTACAGTGGAACAGCCAATGAATTGGTTTTGTTCTGCAAACGCTAATGTTCCAGTGAGTAGAAAACGTTATGTTCCTTATAGGAAATTCTGGTGCTTAGTTAGCACACTCATAAAATTGGTTGCAGAATACTCTAAATCATATGGTGAGTATAATATCAAAGTTTACTTCATGTTAGCACATACTTGTTTTCAGCAAATTTGAACTATACACTCCTTTCAGTTGAATGCTTTACTTTCTATTCAATACAGTTTGTGATAAGGTAGTGTATATAACTGCTCAAGGTGATCTGGAACTCTATAGATATTGCATGTAGAGTGCTCAATGCCATGGAATTCACCAATGCAAGCTGAATTCAGGAACCTACCTAGTACCCTTTACAGTGGAACAGCCATTCAATTGGTTTTGTTCTGCTAACGCTAATGTTCCACTGTGTAGAAAAGTAGATGTTACTGAAAGTAACATCTTGAGCTTAGTAGGCACACTCATAAAATTGGTTGCAGACTACTCTAAATCATATGGTGAGTATAATATCAAAGTTTACTTCATGTTAGCACATACCTGTTTTCAGCAAATTTGAACTATACACTCCTTTGAGTTGAATGCTTTACTTTCTATTCAAAACATTTTGTGATAAGCTAGTGTACCTACCTACTCAAGGTGATCTGGAAGAGTATAGATATTGCATGTAGAGTGCTCAATGCCGTGGAATACACCAATGCAAGCTGAATTCAGTAACCTACTTGGTATCCTTTACAGTGGAACAGCCATTGAATTGATTTGGTTCTGCAAACGCTAATGTTCCAGTGAGTAGAAAACGTTATGTTACTGAAAGTAAATTCTTGTGCTTAGTTAGCACACTCATAAAATTGGTTGCAGACTACTCTAAATCATATGCTGTGCATAATAATATGGTTTACATCATGTTAGCACATACTTGTTTTCAGCAAATTTGAACTATACACTCCTTTGAGTTGAATGCTTTACTTTCTATTCAATACAGTTTGTGATAAGGTAGTGTATATAACTGCTCAAGGTGATCTGGAACTCTATAGATATTGCATGTAGAGTGCTCAATGCCATGGAATTCACCAATGCAAGCTGAATTCAGGAACCTACCTAGTACCCTTTACAGTGGAACAGCCATTCAATTGGTTTTGTTCTGCTAACGCTAATGTTCCACTGTGTAGAAAAGTAGATGTTACTGAAAGTAACATCTTGAGCTTAGTAGGCACACTCATAAAATTGGTTGCAGACTACTCTAAATCATATGGTGAGTATAATATCAAAGTTTACTTCATGTTAGCACATACC